>NC_139668.1:13082788-13102788 GCF_951799395.1 Argentina silus | reverse complement strand
TAGTTCATATTCCCTCACCGTCCTCCCCTCCGCCTCCCTCTCTCCATCCTCCCCTCCGCCTCCCTCTCTCCATCCTCCCCTCTGCCTCCCTCTCTCCATCCTCCCCTCCGCCTCCCTCTCTCCATCCTCCCCTCTGCCTCCCTCACCGTCCTCCCCTCTGCCTCCCTCTCTCCATCCTCCCCTCTGCCTCCCTCTCTCCATCCTCCCCTCTGCCTCCCTCTCTCCGTCCTCCCCTCTGCCTCCCTCTCTCCATCCTCCCCTCTGCCTCCCTCTCTCCATCCTCCCCTCTGCCTCCCTCTCTCCATCCTCCCCTCTGCCTCCTCCCCTCCGCCTCCCTCTCTCCATCCTCCCCTCCGCCTCCCTCTCTCCATCCTCCCCTCCGCCTCCCTCTCTCCATCCTCCCCTCCGCCTCCCTCTCTCCATCCTCCCCTCTGCCTCCCTCTCTCCATCCTCCCCTCTGCCTCCCTCTCTCCATCCTCCCCTCCGCCTCTCTCTCTCTATCCTCCCCTCTGCCTCCCTCTCTCCATCCTCCCCTCTGCCTCCCTCTCTCCATCCTCCGCTCCGCCTCCCTCTCTCCATCCTCCCCTCCGCCTCCCTCTCTCCATCCTCCCCTCCGCCTCCCTCTCTCCATCCTCCCCTCCGCCTCCCTCTCTCCATCCTCCCCTCCGCCTCCCTCTCTCCATCCTCCCCTCCGCTTCCCTCTCTCTGTCCTCTCAACTGGCTCTCAAACCTCTCTCCTCCCCTTTGAACCTTTTACGTTCGTTTCTCTTCACAGTTGAGCATATCTGTTGACAGATGTATTACAATGAAAAAAAAGAAAAATGACTTGTCTTCCCAAGACCAGTTCAGTGTGAGTTAGTGGCTCGCAGGATATCAGGGGTCAAAAGCTTGAGGCTTCTGGTGGGAAGTCAGAGGCTTGATGAAGATGAACTATGTCTTAAGACAGCACTCCTCCCCCCAGAATGAAACCCGGAGATATCCCTAATTTCGTATCCTATTATTCAGCACTCTTGTGGTCAGGCAGATTAAATCATACATTTATAATTTAACATTACTTCAATTTTCCTCTTCATTTAATTCTGTAATGCATAGCCCTGCTCTGTTGGATTTGGGTGTGTCTGTGGGGGGGGGGTGGGTTGGATGGTAACGGGAGATGTGAATATAAATATGAATATGAATATCAATAGCATATTTCACGCAAGGCCCTATGAGGATGCTTCATCAAGCTAAATTACGGGCAGGGCGACCTATCTTGGCGCCTCCATTAGCCGACATTCGGATTCAGCACCCACCATCAAACGATTTATTTGCTTCAGTTACTTTCGGCAGACGATCAATCTCACAGTAATTATCTCTTGTCACAAAAGCAGAGCTGAAGCTCAGAGAAGAGGGAGGGGGGGGGGCTTCTTGGAATCTTTGTTTCCTTGTCAATTCCTTGTCAAATCTACGGAAAATGGGAAAACACATTCTCTGGACAGCAACGAGTGTGGGTGGGGGGGGGGGGGGTCTGCACTGTCTGGAGGTAGAGAGAGAGTGTAGAGGGGGGTACCAGTGAAGTCACCAACAGTCTGTTGCAGCCTCTCCCCCAGCTAGCTGATGTCAGTGTGCATGTATGAGGCAGAGATCTCAGAGGGGCCGTCTCACTGTGTATGCCACCCCCACGTCCTGCTGTCCCTTTATGGACCTTGGCAGTTTGGTCCTTTCTGTGCACAGTGATTCTGTCTCCAGAGTTCCAGTGTCAGGCCATCGTGAGAGGAGAGCGTTGGTGTTGTCAGTGGGAGCGGAGAACGGGTGTGTTGGTGTCAGAGGAGAAGGTTGGTGTTGGTGTCAGCACAGTCTATGCTAATAAAGCCATGCTCTTCGTCAATGCACATCTGAGCTGGACGAGTCAGGTTTACTAAAGCTGCTGTCACATGAAACACTACTGGGCAGACACTATGGAGTTAAACGGTTGAACGAATGTCATTTTTATGCAGAAATTAGATTGCAACGCATTTGCGCTTGTGGAATTATTTCCACACGTTATTAACGTGACGTTCGTTCAACCTTTTGGTGAACTCGATAAGGCACTGTGCGAGTACTTACTGAGCATGCCCATGCCCAACATGAAGGCGTCCATGGTGTAGGGTAGACCCCTGGCTCTGCCTCGCGTGCCCGGCGGGAACATCACCTCCTTGGGCTGGGCCTTCTTGCACTCTACCTGTGGGGTGAGAACATGCAGGACATACATTAGTTACAGGACATCTCACTGTCACAAAGTCCCATATAGAAGACAGCAGCGGAGGCCGGTGGAGGTAGAAATCGGAGGACGGGCTTCTTGTAACGCATGGAACGGAATGAGGAATGGTATCAAACATGTAATACCATTTCTAAAAATATGTTTTTAGGGCATTTCTGCTTTATTGGGATAGAGACAGTAGAGATGGACAGGAAGGATGGGAGAGAGAGGAGGGATGACATGCAAGACGTGTGGAAGGTCGGAATCGACCCAGGATTATGTGGTACGCGCATTAGTGTGCTACGCCACTGAGCGCCCCGTGATACCATTTCTCATTCCATTGCATGCATTACAACGAGTCCGTCCTCCGATTTCTACCTCCACCAGCCTTCCCTGTAGCTGTCCCAGGATTGTCTGGTGGAGGTGCTACTGGACGGCCATCTGACCTCACCACATCGTTCATTTTGGGATGAAGGAAGAACAGCAATAGAGGAGAGGGGAGAGGTGAGTTTATTGTCTTCCCCTCTCTCCCCACTGTTGAAATGAGAACCCGTGTTTGCTTTTTGTTTTATTTCTCTGTGTTTGCTGAAGCGAGCAGGACTGTGTCCCGGGGCAGAGTTTGCTAAATGTTCTCATCTCTCTCTCTCTCCGTCTCCATGCTCTCGCCTGCCCCCCCCCCCACAACACCACCCCCTGCCCCCCCCCACAACACCACCCCCTGTGCTCATTTACTCCTATTCTCACTGGGATACACACACACACACACACACACACACACACACACACACACACACACACACACACACACACACACACACACACACACACACACACAGTCTGCGCAGACACTCACTGCGCATGGAGACACTCTAACACACACGCACGCACGCACACGCACACATCCCCCCCCCCTGCTACCCTGACTGACATTTCACCCACTCGACATGATGCTTATCGCTCTAGTCAGAGGGGATATACCAAAAAAAACAAAAACACAGCTGTCCTGGAACGTACCAAGGCCATTCTGTTAAGGTCAGTTGCTTTGTTTAAATTGTTACGCCAATATCATCGTAAAGCTTCAATCGATATGTTGTAGGGGAATGAAACAATGGCAAAGGCCACTCTCCTCTTCCCATCCAGGCTTTAATTAAACACTATAGCTAGGACCTAAAACGATGAGGACATGTCACAATCATTTCTCCATCAGACGGGTGAAGAGGGGGCATGCTGTGGGGGAGAGGGGTGCCAGGGACCAAGCTTTACCCGTTAGCTAATGGGCGTGGAGAGCTGCCCCCCACCCCCCACCACCCCACTTCCACCCTCGGTGCTCAGGGTGTCATCAGCAGCGCCCGTTAAAGAGGCCTGGCTGGCGCTTCCCCGTTATAACTTAACTAATTACATGGATGACTCAGGTTTCAGTGCTGATGAGATCCTTCAGCTCTTAATGAAAATATAAAGGGGACCCGTGGTAATGGTGAGGGGGTGGGGGAGTGGGGGAGTGGGGGGGGGTCGAGGCTGGCTGGCTGTTATCAGGGCTGTGGAGAGAAGAGGGAGGGCAGCTTGACAATGTGCGTTTCTGTGTGTGTGTGTGTGTGTGTGTGTGTGTGTGTGTGTGTGGGTGGGTGGATGGGTGGGTGTGTTCGTGTGCGTGCATTCGCGCATTTGTTAATTCAGGTACCTTTATTATTAAGTGTTCCTGAGATATTTTTCAATAAATACAGCTAGCAGGCCTAATGTGAAGTAAAACAGTCATTTGTTTGTAACATATCTTCAATTCTGCTCTGTGAACTGTACTCCTCATTGGATTCTTGCTTTATCTTTAGTATTTTGCACACTACCACATTTCCAATACTTGGGATGTACATATTACCGTCCTATACTTCATCCCTCTATGTTCTATCTGTCCATCTAATGACATCTAAGGTGAAAATGTGACATTGTCCTGAGCCTCTCTGTTGGAGCGTTTGGCAGTGCAAGATTGGCAGTGGCACCGAGGCCCAGGGAGCAGGCAGCCGTGGGGAGCAGACACCACCTGCCAGGTTCCTACATGGGGGGTAATTAAGAGACCCCCAGGTGTACACACACACACACACACACACACAGACACACACACACACACACACACAAACACACAGACACACAGACACACACAGACAGACACACACACACACACACACAGATCATATATCATCTGCAAATGGTGAATCATTTCACGGGTGAATCATCTGAAACGGTGAATAATTTCAACATGAGCTGTGATTTCTCTAATTTAGCCTTTTTCCTTCACAGTGTAGGTGATGAGGTTCTGAAAATACTCTTTGATCTATGAAGCTATGAGGGGTGCTTTACAGCTCAATTAGACGTTTTAAAATAAAGGTTTGGACAGCTATTTCTCCTACCCACACCGGGGATATGCTGCCTTAGGTCAGCATAAAAGAATACAGCCATATCAAAGTGGGATGAGAAAACTGAAAGACAGGATATAAATGTTTTCCTATTGGTAGTTAGTCCCACTTTGGGCTCATGTGCACACTTTTGTGGACACACAAAGTCTCACAGTCACACATGCACACACACAGAAGACCAAGGTCAACTTACAGTCAAAGACTTGAGATGTGTTCGATTTAACTCCGTTTTCACACAATTTGGAACAATTTGTACCAGGCAAACTAAATCAAGTGCAGCTCAAGTGTTTGACCAAGGTCTGCCACACACACGCATGCACACACACACACACTTCTACAATATCACATATTCTCCAGAATCACAGCCTCCACATTTACAATTCAAAACCAAGAACTTTTAAGAAAGTGTCAGAGGTGGAAACGGATAATCAGCACTTTCTCTCTCAAGAGGCAAATTTGCTCCCTCAAGCATATTTGTTTAAGAGGAAGCTCTACATCTGACAGGCTTGATACAGCCAAAGAGAGAGAGAGAGAGAGAGAGAGAGAGAGAGAGAGAGAGAGAGAGAGAGAGAGAGGAGGGAGAAGGAGAGAAAGTTGCCTCATTCACACAACAGATTCATTGTCACGTCTCCTGTGTTCTGGTGCTAAGAACTGCAGTGTGGTGCAGAGCGCTGTGTCGTTAGGGTGAGTCATCCCTCAGTACTACAGTACTGTCATGCAGACTTCACCCCCAAAACAGCGGCAAACCTGAAGAAAAAAAAGTCTTGTTTTGTCGAACTGTAGGTAAATGTATTGGTTATTATCGCTACAGATCTCATGTATCTGTTGTATATATTGAAAAAACATCATAAACATAAAAAATAATATATATGTCCCAGTCAGCCTGTTGTTGTCAACATCAGTGTGAAGTGAGGGTGGTGATCAGTGTATGTTGTAAACAGTGGGGTGGTCCGATCTCTCTGCTGCAGCAGGATCTCAGACCTCCATCTCTTCACAGCACACCGTTAGGACCACTCACACCCCCACGCAACCACGTCCCCCATCACGAGGAAAGGTCACAGGAAACAAACTGTTCACATTCATGGAGAGAGGGAGGAAGGGATTAGGAGAGGAAGGGGAGGACAGAGGGGGAGAGAGAAAAACCTGCTCTCCTGCCCAGGGGGGGCAAAACCCTGAGCTTAACACTGTGGCATAATTCATGGCAACTTGAATTGAATTACATGGGGAGCCCCCTGTACATTATTGATACACTCACAGCTATTTCGCCGACACAGAAATCTATATTTCGCAGACAGAAAAAATAAATGCTGTCAGAGGCTATTTATGCTTCCAAAACAGAACATCTATTTTCGCTGGGGGAGAGGCGACCAAATAAGAAAGAGTCTGTGTGTGTGTGTGTGTGTATATATGTGTACAGTATTGTTGGGCTCTTCATCAGGGTTGGTGTTCCAGCTGTAGATCACATAGGGGTCTTCCCCTCGCCTCGCCTCTCCCTCATCTCTCCTCTCTACATCTGCCCCACCACTTTATTGCTTTCTTTTCTTTATGTGTTACATCAACTACTGTTAGGAGGCCATAAAAGCCAGTTAGCTTTACGATGCCATTTCCACTGGTGTTTGGCAGTTTTGGCAAGGTCAATTTTGTACAGGAAATTGTACTCTCTCTCTCTCTCTGCTTTCATCATGCCCTATTTTTTAAGCAGTGTACCTCCTCCACTTTCTCTCACTGTTTTGACATATCTGGTCTCACAGAGCACTTTGCCAATGGCATGCACCATTACAACTGCCAAAATTACTGTAATCTTTTCAAATATCACAATTCTCCTCCATTAGTTTAACCTACTCTTTTAAAAAAAACTGTGGTGCGTTCAGTAAACACACAAAAGGACTGTGTGTGTGTGTGTGTGTGTCAGCTGTACACTCCGGCTGGGTAAAGAGAGTTGTGTAAACACACGCAGGGGTAGGAAAGAAATCGAGATGAGCCTTAATGGGATTAAATGGGTTTATGGATATCAACAGCTTCTACAGTCATGTCATGTCCCCTGTCTTGACCCACTTTATCCTTCTCTGATATTGACACACAGACTGACAGACAGACAGACAAACTGACTGACTGACTGTACACACACACGCACACACGCACACACGCACATGCACACACGCACACACCCACACACACACACACGCACACGCACACGCACACAGACACACACACACACACACACGAACACACACACGAACACCCCCGCCCCCCCCCCCCCTCTCCTGTTGTTGTGATGGTCTTAGTGTCGGCCAAATATGGCGTTTAACTGCCTGAAGGAGGGAACGGGTAGAAGGAGGAGAAAATAAGAGTGATTTTCAGAGCTCCATATTCTCCCTCACAGCGGTAGATTATCTGCCAATGATATTGCAGGGACCGGAGCCCCTGTGTGGCACGGAGGAGGCGCGGAGACTCTAAATTGGGCCGTTGACACACTCTGCACTTATCATACATGCTAATGTGCTAGCGCCGCGGCGGGGGCTAGTGCAGGGGCTCTCCAGGAGGCAGGCGGGGACAGGGGGCAGGGGGCTTGCTGAGGAATACGGGCCGTGATGGGATTCAGCCCAGGCAGCTATGTGCTGGCAGGAGGGTTATGAATAGGGGGCTGGGGGGTAGCAGGCACGACTGCTCGACAAGACATTCGTTGAATGAATGCCACTGAGGACATGTAGACTATACTGTCCTTAGGTGGTGGGAGGATAACCAAGCTTCAATTGAAGAGAGACTTGAAGTGACACTGACCACCAGGGGGTGCTGTGATCTATTGGTGCAGTGAAGAGGCCAGCAGGCTGGTAGTCTGGTGTGTGGCGCTGTATGGAGTGGTGAACATAGAATTAATTCCGTAAACCCGGTGGGTCCAGGGGCAAATTGAATGCTGAAATTTGAATGCTGAAAGAATTTTAACACCAAGTTCACTCGCGGAACATATTTCCTGTTGGTCACTCCTGGTTCTTGTGGGTCCTCCCCCAGCCCCAATTCTGAGAAAGTGTGTGTGTGTGTGTGTGTGTGTGTGTGTGTGTGTGTGTGTGTGTGTGTGTGTGTGTGTGTGTGTGTGTGTGTGTGTGTGTGTGTGTGTGAGATACTGCTCTTGGCCCTCTGAGGCATGGGCTGTCACTGAGGGAGGGTTTATCCTAGGTCAGGATGGATCCTCTCCCTCCAGTGCGTGTGTATATGTGTGTGTGTGTGTGTGTGTGTGTGTGTGTGTGTGTGTACCTTCCAGTGTGTTAAACAGACACCAAACCTATGAATACCCTTTCCCTGAGTAGCAGGGCTAATATTAGCCTGCTTTATTGAGCGCCACGGACTAAAGTCGAAACACATCCATTCTCTTCATCAGTGTGTGTGTGTGTGTGTGTGTGTGTGTGTGTGTGTGTGTGTGTGTGTCTTGCTTTAGTGTGACATGTGGCATGTGAGAGTGAGGTGAGGCATGTGAGAGTGAGGTGCTGTGTGAGTTGTAATGTCTCAGTATGATGAATACTGAGATGATGGGGCCTTTTGGCACAGGCCAATAAGGCTGACACTGATTGGTCTTGACCTCCATGTGGGCTGTCCCTGTGACATCACTAAAAATCTCTAAATGGGAGGCTGCCTTGGCATGAAAGACATTCTACTACGAACAGGGTGTGTGTGTGTGTGTGTGTGTGTGTGTGTGCGCGCGCATCCGTGCATTCCTACATGTTGCCCCTGACAAGACTTGTTGTCCAAACTGCAATCAAACACAGTGTGTGTGTGTGTGTGTGTGTGTGTGTGTGTGTGTGTGTGTGTGTTTAAAAGCCTGTGTCCAGAGCAGCACTGCCTCCACTGCCTCTGTAGATGTTTTATGGTCTCATGGTTAGGCAATTGGAGGTGAGGAGAGGCTATTCTGGCCGAAACATTGTCTGTTTGGTGCGTGTTACAGAGACAAAGGGCCCAGAAATGTGGGAGCTCAACAGAGAGAATGTGTGGAATGAAGAAAACATGGCATACCAGACAGTATGAAAGAGTTCCCTGGCACCTATAAAACATTTTCAAGTTCGGAAAATAAGAAAAAAAAAACAAGAAGGGGAATGAGGCCTGGTGGTGATTTGGAGTGTTGTGGAGCGTGTGTGTGTGTGTGTGTGTGTGTGTGTGTGTGTGTGTGTGTGTGTGTGTGTGTGTGTGTGTGTGTGTGTGTGTGTGTGTGTGTGTGTGTGTGTGTGTGTGTGTGTGTGTGTGTGTGTGTGTGTGTGTGTGTGTGTGTGTGTGTGGGTGGGGGGGACGGGGGGACGGGGGGGGGGTTGTATTCAGACTGTCAGGGCCACTGACACACATTCCCACAGCCGTCAGCCTAGGCCAAGGATCTAGCCGGCTCTGAGCCCTCCACCTCTCCATTAGCTGTCTTTCATCCCTGCAACTCTCTCAGCCTCTTCACATGTCAGTGCTCTGTCAATGCTAGGAGTGCTGTAGTGGAGTGGGTTGCCAAGTGCCTGCTCACTCTCTCTCTCTCTCTCTCTCTCTCTCTGTCCCTCTCCCTCTTTCTCCCTCTCTATTAAGAGAAGTCTTGTGAATGTTTAATGGTGCTCCGCGGGGCCCTGGGTGGGTATCAAACAGGGTCGGCCCACACGGCTGCCAGTCTGGGGGAGGCCTTCCCAAACTTGGCGCTGAAGCTGGCATCAGCTCTCTGTGTGTAGCCCTCGCACCGCTCACGGAGAGAGAGGAGTCGTCGTGGGTCATCCCTGCTAGCTCTAGACAAGAAAGCCAAGATGGCAGCTTTCCTTTTAAAAAGCTAAGAGTTGAAGGGGGCACAGATGGTGAGTTTTTAAATGGTGCTGTAAAAAAAAAAAATCTCACTTGACTCCAGCCTGGACAAAGGCGGAGGACATCGTTATAGTGCACTTTTTTTACGGTGTCATGACAACAATGGAGCTGAATATTAGCAAGTGAAATATCAACATTAGGACAGGGGTACCAGTGACAAGTTATGGGGGGGGAGGGGGGTTAAATTCATTACCGATGTGCCCCACAACATCCCACCCCACAACAGAGTTGTCATTCTGAGAGGAGCTGGGTAATGGATGCCAGGGTTGGAAGTATTCCATTATTTTTCTCATCCCTCTGTCTTTTTATAACCTCCCCCACTGATGCTAACGATGCATGCAATTCCCCCGTAGCCCAATTTAATGCGGCCAGTCGATGAGCAACGCGGGAGCTCTGGTGAAAGACAGGAAGAATAAAGAAATCACGTCTAAGGCTGGGCACTCCCTGAACAATGCGAGCATTTGATGCACTATCATGTGAAAATCAATAGCAGTAGGGTGAGCTGGTGGATCTGCAGTTAGGACACGGTGTCTGTCCGTCCGTCCGCCCGCCTCCTCCCTGTGTGTCTGGAGAGTGTGTATGAGAGGTGGAGTCGGAGTGTGTCTGGGAGTGGAGTCAGAGTGTGTCTGGGGACAGAGTCAGTGTGTGTCTGGGAGTGGAGTCAGAGTGTGTCAGGGGGTGGAGTCAGTGTGTGTCTGGGGACAGAGTCAGTGTGTGTCTGGGGACAGAGTCAGTGTGTGTCTCGGAGTGGAGTCAGTGTGTGTCTGGAGGTGGAGTCAGAGTGTGTGTGGGGGTGGAGTCAGAGTGTGTCAGGGGGTGGAGTCAGTGTGTGTCTGGGGACAGAGTCAGTGTGTGTCTGGAGGTGGTCATAGTGTGTCTGGGGACAGAGTCAGTGTGTGTCTCAGGGTGGAGTCAGTGTGTGTCTGGAGGTGGAGTCAGAGTGTGTGTGGGGGTGGAGTCAGAGTGTGTGTGGGGGTGGAGTCAGAGTGTGTGTGGGGGTGGAGTCAGAGTGTGTGTGGGGTGGAGTCAGAGTGTGTGTGGGGGTGGAGTCAGAGTGCGTGTGGGGGTGGAGTCAGAGTGCGTGTGGGGGTGGAGTCAGAGTGTGCCTGGGGGTTGTTCTGCCCTCCTGCCAGCTAAGGGCTCAGAGACACAATTTCATGGTGTGTGGTCGGTGCACTGTGCACACCACTGACTCCCTCATCCCAAAAGCCTAGGGGTGTCTGTGTGTGTGTGTGTGTGTGTGTGTGTGTGTGTGTTTATGCGTGTGTATGTGTATGTGTGCTGTGCGCCGTGTGTGTGTATGTGTGTGCTGTGTGTGCGCATGTGTGTGCTGTGTGTGTGTATGTGTATGTGTGCTGTGTGTGTGTATGTGTGTGTGTGTATGCTGTGTGTGCGTGTGTGCGTATGTGTGTGTGTGTGTGTGCAGTGTGCCGTGTGTGTGTGTATGTGTGTGTGTGTGTGTATGTGTGTGCGTGTGTGCGTATGTGTGTGTGTGTGTGTGCAGTGTGCCGTGTGTGTGTGTATGTATGTGTGTGCTCCCGCCATCCAACCGTTGTTGCCCCCGCACTAAAGAGAAAATCTAATATCGGGCCAGCCTGGCATTTCGAAAAGCGACAACCACTCACCATTTTATTATTGATTTCGTGAAAATGGATCTCGCATACTTTCTCCACCACGTCCTCAATCTCGAAAGTTACAAAGCCAAAACCTGTGGTGGGGACAGAGAGGTAGAGAGAATGGCAGGAGGGAGGGAGAGGGAGGGAGGGGAGGGGAGAGGGAGGGAGGGGAGGGGAGGGGGGGGGGGGAGAAAAAGAAGGAAAGCGGGAGAGAAAACAGAGCATTGGTTACGATTTACAGACACACTTCCACTTGCAGTAAAGGCAACTCATATCTATCGATTAGCAGGTGAAAATGGGCCGAGTTCAGCTCCACGCTTCCTTATCAAATCCTACTGAAGACAAGAGTACAGCATTGGCCTGGTACAACACAAAGCCTTTTGCAATAACAAATGATACTGTAAACCTGTTTTTATTGGAATAAGTACATTCCTGCTTCCACAGAGAAGAGGAATGAAACGCCACAAAACTCATTAAAGGATATTCATGAGCCCAGCTCATACATTTCATAACAGATATTCTTTATTTATTTCTTCATTGATATTTCACTATGAAACACATTTTCATTTCATGTTAATGTCAGGCCGTTATGCTCATTATTGACGCAAAAAAAAACATCACAAATCAGCAACACACGGCCATTCTAAAGTAATAAGGAGTAAGAGAGGGGCTTGTTTAGGCCAACACTTGACCTGGTTATCTACAGGTCATACAAGAGGATAGCAACATTATGCAAGCATTGGCAAAGGATAAAGACAGCCCAACACACACACACACACACACACACACACACACACACGCACACGGGCACACGCACACACACAGAGACACACGCCCACCACCACAACAAACTGTCTATCTCTCTCTCTCCCACTCTCTCTTTCTCTAACAACAAAGGCTCCTGTTCACTGTGAATTAATCAGTACACTCTGTAGACAAACACACAGGGAGCAGCATGGCAGAGCTGAAGATGGGGGGCCCCACTGAGCTGGGTTGAGACAAGGCTCTGGCTTTTAAGACAGTAAGAGATAAACCAGTGGGGGTCAGGGGGTCAACAGGGTTTGACAGAGAGCCAGATGCAAGGCAAGGCAAGGCAAGGCAGCCCCCCCCCCCCACCCCTCCTCCACACACCAGCAGATAAGGCCAGATAAAAAGACCTGAGGTCTGATAAGAGGAGCTGAAATAAAGCAGCCGATCCCACCCCCTGCCTCAGCACACAGATTTAAACACCACGGTACACACACCCTGAGTGATTACAGGTACAGTACAGGGAACTCCATTCACACACACACACACACACACACACACACACACACACACACACACACACACACACACACACACACACACACACACACACACACACACACACACACACACACACACACACACGCCTGCCCATGCACGCACGCAAGTAAGCAAGCATGCACACACGCAAGCACCCACGCATCCACGCACGCAAGCACACACACACACACACTCACTCACACACACACACACACACACACACAGGTAGAGGGAGGGTTAATAGAGGTTAATGGAAGTGAGGTTTGTGGTCAGTGGTCACATGGTTGCTCATGACTGTAGCCCTCACCTCAGTAACCTCTTCCTACTCCCTATTCCACCCACTCTCTCCCTTATCCAGGTTTAATCACATCTGGCATGAGACATCATGTTGGTATGAGTTTTCAAAGCCAACCCTGTCAGTCCTCTCTCTTTGTGATTGGGAGGACAGGGGGAGGACAGGGGGGGGTAAAGAAGGAAGTGAAGGTCATTCGTCAATGACCTGCCCTCTCCCGCTGACTTCCTGTGTGCTGCTCCATCAGGACTTCCTGGAGTTCACCACAGTCTAGCGCAGGTCCTCCTCCTGATCATCCCACCCCCACAAAGACAATACCTTCCCGCAACAATAACAGCGATCAACACGAACAGCGGTCAAAATTATGGTCATGGGTATAGAAACTGAGCATGTATGTTAGTTAGTGCTGTATGAATGCTATTGGATGTATGAAAGCTATCTCTCCCTCTACCCCCCCCCCCCTCTTTCCACGTCATCTCTATCACTTTCCCTTCTCTCTGTATAAAACCCTCTCTCTCTTTTTCTCGCTTTCTCTCCTCAGTTTGACAGATTCCCGTGCGTGCATTCACCCCACCACCCACTGAGTGAGCTAATCAAGAAGCACAGCTCAGCCTCCCATCTGCATTCAGTCCTGTTGTTCAGCATATTACTCCTGTCCTGTGTCCTGTGGCCTCCTCTGGTCCCCACTAGGGACAAATCAAAGACCACTGCTTAAGCCTAAAAGGATTACTCCAAACACTGATTAACATGATTTCCAATGCACCTAAGGTGTCTTAGACATATTTTCCGAAAATGAGTGGGCAAGTTACGTAAGTAAGCCTAAGTAGGCTTCCGTAAGGGAACTAAATATCCCCTAACTGTCTTGATGAATCAACCACAGCCAAGGTAGGTGGAAATTCATGTATCATTTGTATTTGGAGTAAACTATTGCTTTAATCCTGCTGAAGGGCCTTTGGGTACGTTCAGCCATAGTTTACACACTTTCACAGTTGTGTAGAATATTACAGGAGCATTGAAACAGTGTACTGTACTCCCCTTCTCTTTTGCCAAATCCCAAGGAAATACCATGTTCCAAGGAAATATCAGAGCTTCATAGGCTTACTGTATAATACCGCATCATATAGGTACCACGTTCTAGGTTCTATAGGAACGTATCACGTTCTATATATATATATACGCTTCACTCACTATGTTTGTGCATGTAGTGGCTTCTGAATAAGCGATCTGAGAGGAGATGTTTCATTTTGCGTCCACAAAGGCCTTGTTTATCTACTACGCTCTCAAAGATAGAAATCCACCGAGGCAGTAACTTCAACAAGTTGCCAGCGATAGGAGGGGAAGAGAAGGAACAAATCCAGGAAGATAAGCTCAAAAGGCGGCTTGCAGATGAGGAAGTGTCCCCCCGTGATTTCTTGAGAGAAAAGAAAACGAGAGACATTTACATGTGTCTGCAGGGGCTACAGGCGCCGTGGGTCTCTGCCTTTGAGGAGTGCCTGGGTTCTACATCTCACTCTCTCTCTCTCTCTCTCTCTCTCTCTCTTCCCCCCCCCCCCCACTTGCCCCCCCCCCTCCCCTCCCCTCCTCCCCACCCTTATCAGCGCCACACCGACCACTTCTGACAACCAACAAATCAGCTGTCAGGAGCAATTTCTCAGCAGGCCGAGAGAGAACCGCTGCTGCAGCCACATCGTGCTGGGTGGCGTGGAGAGAGAAAGAGAGAGAGAGGGGGGGGGGGGCGGAGGTGTTGTTAACACACCTGCCCCCCCTGCAGAAGATATCTAGTCCTTGCACAAAAAAAAAAAAAAATCATATCCACCCACTGCAAACACACATACCTCCTCCTCTGACTCATTCATAGTATGTATTGCAGTCTATCAACGGGACGTCATATTCGCCAAATCATTGACTTACTGACAATTATACACTCACTGGACACATTATTAGGAACACCTGTACACTTTCTCATTCATGCAATTATCTAATCAGCCAATCGTGTGGCAGCAACGCAATGCATAAAATCCTGCAGATCCGGGCCAGCAGCTTCAGGTAATGTTCACATCAACCATCAGAATGGGGGGAAAAATGTGATCGCAGTTATTTTGACCGTGGCCTGATTGTTGGTGCTAAATGGGCTGGTTTGAGTATTTCTAAAACTGCTGATCTCCTGGGATTTTACTGGATGTTTGGAAAAAACATCCAGTGAACGGCAGTTCTGTGGACGGAAACGCCTTGTTGATGAGAGAGGTCAACAGAGAATGGCCAGACTGGTTGGAGCTGAAAGAGAGGCTACGGTAACTCAGATAACCACTCTGTACAATTGTGGTGAGCAGAAAAGCATCTTAGAATGCACAACGTGTCGAACCAAACAAATCAATGCTACGAAGAATTGAGAGCAAAGGGAGGCCCTACCCAGTATTAGTATAGTGTTCCTAATAAAGTGGTGATTGAGTGTAAACCTATTAAGTCTGCCTTGTCTATCTGAGCAACTCTCTCTCACTCTCTCTTTCTCCAGCCCTCTCTCTTTCTCTCTTTCTCTCTCTCACTCTACCTCTTTTTCTTTGACTTCCACTTTCACTTATGTTGGCTCTCTTTCTTTCTTTCTTTCTTTCTCTCTCTCTCTCTCTTGTCCCCTGTCTCTCTCTCTCTCTCTCCTGCCTGTCTATAAGGCCCAGACGTGATGGATCAGGTAACGATCAGGTCTGGCCGTCTCTGTCAGAGTTCACAGCACTATTGACAGAGTCAGCTCTGGTCTCAGCATTGGGCCAGGCAGCACATCAACTTCGCCGCAATAGCTGCTTAACCACCAGGAGGCTGTGGCTGACGGGGATCTGTTAATGAAGATAGCTGCTCACACTGAGGAGCCCTGCCAAGGCTACGAGGACCTTGGCAGAGATTAGGGGAGAGAAAAGACAAAAGAGAAAACACCTGAAAACACACTTTCGTATTTCTACAGTGTTCCTTCCTTCTCCTCGCAATGTTAGCAGGTTCATTTAGTGAGCTAACCACCCAGAACCCAGCCATTTCCTCCTGCTTCCACCCAGCTCTGGCTTACACTCGTACCGCCAAGCGCTGCTTGAGAACCACACAAAGAACCACAAGCCCTCCCTTCAAGCATCTAAATGGAGGCAAAATGTCTGTCTTGTAGTTGTTGTTTTTTTTATTATCCCTTCTCCAACAGCTCTTTTTCTATAGATACCCCCCGCCCCCCCCCCCCCCCCCCCACTGCCCCCCCTGTCAATGATAACACATGGATTTCCAATTTTCGGGCGCGGTAATAAGTGTTAGTGGCTATTACAGAGGCGTCAGGGCTGAATCTCACACTTATTAACGCGACGGGGGCAGCGGCGGCGGCTAGCCTCGGTCTCCACAGACATTCACAGCCTCTCACAAAACAAAGAGGGTCTGAATGGCCCCAGTTTAATGCCAGTCCCCATCGGAGCGCTGCACAAATAAAACTAAAATGCTAAATCAATGACTCTTCAATTGACCTTTGTGTTAAGAGCCCTCTGGTCCGCTTCCAGGCGGCTGAATGTATTTAAAGAGAAGAGGTACATGACCAAATTTAGATATTATTATTGTGGAGCCTGCCCATCCCTGTCCTCTCTGGACGAGGACCTGTAAATAAAGCTGGAGTGAATGTAGAATACAGAGAGAGGAAGGCTTCTCTCTCATAGACTGACAGGCCACGCAAACACACACACACACACACACACACACACAGAGACACACACACACACACACACACACACACACACACACACACATACACACACACACACAGACACACACACACACACACATACACACACACACACAGACACACACACACACACACACACACAGACAGACAGACACACACACACACAGACACAGATACAGACACAGACACAGACACAGACACAGACACACACTTACCCAAGGAAGCTAGTCACACTAATGATAATAACGATGTCTTGGGGTATTGATTCATGTTGTAATAAAAAGATAAGCACAACACTATCAGTATTGCATTTGTCCTGAAGGCAAATCCAGCACACAAATCTCTTAAAGCGGCAGTGGCGATGAATACCAATGAATTACCTGTTTTCAAAATGTAATACAGACCTCTCTGTACAGCAAAATACTTCATGCTGTACCCTACCTGTGTGACTCAACACAATGTGCATGAGTTGAAAAAGTATTTCAGCTGAATGATTGAAAATACAGTGAATCAAAGTGGATGACAAAACGTTGAAAGCACACTATGGTTCGTTGTCCTCCATTCGGGCGCTCCCTCTCTTTTCTCTTTCCAAAACCCCTTTCAATTTACACCCAAGTGTGAGAATACATTTGCATACACACAGAAACTATAACAGCGCTGTCACAAATGGCATCCATTTCTTCTCTTCATCAGTGTGTGTGTGTGTGTGTGTGTGTGTGTGTGTGTGTCTTGCATTAGTGTGACATGTGGCATGTGAGAGTGAGGGTGTCTGTGCTGTGTGAGTTGTAATGTCTCAGTATGATGAATACTGAGATGATGGGGCCTTTTGGCACAGGCCAATAAGGCTGACACTGATTGGTCTTGACCTCCATGTGGGCTGTCCCTGTGACATCACTAAAAATCTCTAAATGGGAGGCTGCCTTGGCATGAAAGTGACAGGGACATTCTACTACGAACAGGGTGTGTGTGTGTGTGTGTGTGTGTGTGTGTGTGTGTGTATATGCGTGCGTGCGTCCGTGCATTCCTACATGTTGCCCCTGACAAGACTCGCTGTCCAAACCGCAATCAAACACCTTTCAGTGGAGAAGAGGAGAAGAGAAGAGAGGAGGAGAAAACGAAGAGAAAAAAAAAGCCCAGTGACAGGCGCAGACAACAGCGGACACAATAAAATCAAAGCCGGTGTCAATTAATTCCTCCTCTGGCTGATAAATGGGTCCACTTTCCCATCCATTAATAACAAGAGCAGGGCGCCACAAGAAAACTTGTCAACGGGCCTCATTTTTTTTACCACGCCACTCTCCCCCTCGCTAGCAAAGAGAAGGCAGGAGAAAAAAAAAAAAAAGAAAAGAAAATACACGGCTCGCTTCTCCTTGGGAGAGGCCACGAGGGAGTGTCCAGACGCATCCTTACAAGTCGATAGATAGATTGGCATGCATCGATGGGAGTTTGCGGCCTTATTTACACATCCTCTTAATCAAAAAGAAGGGAAGAGAAACCTTGGTAAGCTCTTCGGAACCGGGATCCCTTGTAAACTAAATGAGAGTGGACAGAGGAATCGATTGGAGCACCAGCCATCGCGCTACATTATAATGACTGGGGTGAAATACGTTTAGCAGAGTGACGGGGAGGAGAAAACAGGGGAAACCAGACAGAGGGAAGGAGAGGGAGGGAGAGAGAGAGAGAGAGAGAGAGAGAGGGGGAAGGAGAAAAACAGCCGGAATTAGTATGTGAGGCAGAATGCTCACTTGCTTTGAGACACTCAAAACAAGTGATTAGCCAGAGAGTTGATGCCCTGTTGTGTGCAGTGTGTGTGTGTGTGTGTGTGTGTGTGTGTGTGTGTGTGTGTGTGTGCGCATATAAAAGGTTACCCCATATCGATATGACTCAATGTAAGGTGTGCGTGTGCGCGCGCGTGTGTGTGTGTGTGTGTGTGTGTGTGCACGCAAGAGTTCCAAATCTCCCCAACACCCCCTCACTACCTCTGGAGCTCCAATCACCAACACCAAGCCATAGAATACACGGATGTCTCACAGCTTACTTGCTTACCGAAACATTTGTTTTGGAGAACATTAAGGTCACACTCTTGCATAAGCAAGACTCCCAAGATAAATGTCAGCAGTAAACATAAAAAAATAAACCTTCGCAGAGGGGGGGGGGGGGGGGGAAGAAAAACTACAAATACTGAACGCTGCAAAACAAATCATTGCTCCAAAACTGCTAATGATCCCCCTAGCTCGACTCCCTTCATTATGTGACATGGAGACAGAGCAGAGGAGCTGTGTATGCAGATTTGGTCCAGTATGTCTGACTGGTGCTGAGAAGGGGAAGCACTGCCTGGGAGACACTGTGCCGGGCTGGGGTGGGGTGGGGTGGGGTGGGGTGGGGAGTGAGGGGTGGTTCCTACAATACACTCATAGGTTGTAATAGGCTGGGGGGGGGGGTTGTTTACAAGTTCACCAATAGATAATGGAACAGTTGTATCTCTGTGGGTTTACCCCTGAACCAGTTGGAATTCTACTTCAAGTTTCTGCTTCACTGCACCATCTGAACCGTGTTCGTATAGGATGTAGCAAATCCCATCCCAGGATGGATGGTTGTGTTTCGGTGGTGTGTAGGTTGTTTACTGATTTACAGACATTAGATTGGCTTTAGAAACATCGCAACATACTTTTGGACTGAAGTGTCTGGGAGTATGGAACCACAGACAGAGGGACAGCCCAGCATTGCCAGTTGCAGTGGTGTCACTTTAAAACCACCCAGCCCAGTCAGTAACTGGGTCACAATCTTCGTAGACAGAGAGAGTCTATGACAATTATCTATTTCTCCAAAATGCTGAGGTGATAATGCAGTACTATATGCCCACACACATTCAAATATTCTCAACAAGGGCCCTACTCTTGCATGCAATTGAGCCATCGTTTTTCCACATGGCTCTGACAAACATTTATCTTATTCTTTTCTCTAACTATCTGTATTAATGTGTGATTGGGTCTGTTGCTCTCTCTCCCCCCAGCTCTGACAGGCTCGGTAATGGAACACCATATGGGCCTGGGCTTTGAGCACGATGCGTTGTGACAGCTCTCAGCTCATAATAGCAACACACACACACACGCACGCACACACACACGCACGCACGCACGTACACACACACACACACACACATGCATGCGCGCACACACACACACACGCATGTGCACACACACACATGCATGTGCACGCGCGCGCACACACGCACACACACACACACACACACACACACACACACACACACACACACACACACACACACACACACACACACACACACACACACACACACACACACACACACACACACACACCGTCATGGCAGGCTGTGGCACTGGAGCAACAAGTCCAATTTCACCCCTTTCCCTCTAATCTCTCTCCCTCTCTCTGTCTGTCTCTCTCTCCCTCCCTTTCCTGCTTCATTCTCTGTCTCTGACCAGACTCGACTGTTTGTCTGTCTGTCTGTCTGTCTGTCTGTCTGTCTGTCTGTCTGTCTGTCTGTCTGTGTGTGTGTCTGTGCTTCTCTCTGTCTCTGACTACCACACTCTCACTTAGTCTGTCTGTCTGTCTGTCTGTCTGTCTGTCTGTTTGTCTCCCCTTCTCTCTCTGTCTCTACCACACTCTCTCTCTGTCTGACTCT
>NC_139668.1:13063121-13082588 GCF_951799395.1 Argentina silus | reverse complement strand
ACAAAGCTCCACATGCTAATGAGCGTGCATATGGTAAAAGCTGATACAGCCCACTTCTGTGAAATAAAATAATAAAATAATTAAAGAACGAGGGAAGGGGAAAAAAAAAAAAAATCAATCAAAGACCCAAATCACTGTCAGAAGGCCATTATGCGTTTGGCACGTCAGAGAAATCGGCTCCCGGCGCGACGACGTGCTTTTCTGGAGCGATACGGACAACAAAAGGCAAGCCGACACTTTGAATGAAACGCCCTCCAATGCCAAACGCAGGGTAACTTGAGCACTAGTTGTTATTCGGTACTCAAGGTCCTCTACAGTCATCAAGTACATGTGCCGTGGGCCACCATAACGTAGTACGCACAACAGCACACGTTTCCAAAAGCAACAGCCCTGGGGGGCCTGGAACCAAGTGTCCTTTGTGATGTTCACATTCCCAAGGCAGAACTCCCCCTATCCTCTCATCCTAAAGTGCATTGGAACAGCACCTCTAGAATCTTCTAGACAGGGAACTTGCGTGGAATATTCTATTGGGTCGACTGACAGAACCTACTGTGTGTATCATGAACACCAGAAACTGTGAAAAACTGTCTAACCCGTGCCAAATCAGCCACAGAACAACAACAGTGGACAGCACTAGATAATTACGTGACTAATCTCAAAGAAACAAGGTTATTGGCAAGTAAAAGCACATGTGCTCAAGAAATAGGAAGTACATGCAGAACATGCCTGGAGAGAAAACTCTGAGCACTGATTCAATGTAATTAGGTCCGCTGGCGACTTACTGCTGTGTCCAGATTGTTGATGCTCATATACATACGGCAGGTTCAGACAAACAAGACGGAGGATTCATGCTTAATTAAAGAACAATTACGAGTAAACGAGGAGACAGTGTGTGTTGTAAGCCACGCTATCTCTGAGAAGTATTGATACATTCGTCACACAGGATACGTTGGATTCCAGCATCGTACGCATGGCGGATCTCTTGGCACCGCCTTCAAAAGCACACGACGGAACGTTGGAGAACAAGGTCAGCATGTGACTGGCGAAGGAGAAAGCATATGGCACACCGTATGACAGACAATTATTGTCACGGCCTGGACTCCAGCCAGGGAGAGAGCTACAGTACCACTCTACCATGCATAACCAAACACACAGGATACATTGGGGTATATCATTGCTGTTTGTATTTATTATTATTATTATTATTACTAATATAGACTCAAATACGCAAAAACTACAGCTTTAGTTACAACTGTAATAAGCAGCCAAATGGTATAAGAGCTAGACTGTTGTTATTTAGCAAGGATAACATTGTAACCCCCCCTCCCTCTCCCTCCCTCCCTCTCTCTCTCTCTCTTGCTCTCTCTCTCTCTCGTTCCCTTTGGAGATGCTCATACAATCCTGGATTGAGGATGAGACTGGGGATGTCCCAGCAGCCTTGCTTAGGGAGGGATTGTGCGTTTGTGCGTGTGTGTGTGTGTGTGTGTGTGTGTGTGTGTGTGTGTGTGTGTGTGTGTGTGTGTGTGTGTGTACACGTATGTGTGTGTGTGTGTGGGGGGGGGTGGTAATTTGCATATGTTACACATACTTTTCAGTTTCTGGGCTCATTTGAAATTGTAGTACAACATAATTGGCTGTATAATCAAATGTGAAAATGTACATTATGGAGCCATTGCAGCACATCACAAGTCTTTTAATCACTAGTTTTGGGGCAGCGCCAAGATGAATTAGCACAAAATATAACAAAAAACCTTGGCTTGCGTTGCGTGGCTGCTGTTTAGCTCCCTTTCTTTTGTGTGACTTGTTCATTCCACAGGCTTGTCTCATTTCTTCCCTCATTCTGTACAAAGATGTATGGCGAGGAGGAGGCAGCTGGAGGGAGTGTGTGTGTGTGGGGGGGGGGTCTGGGGAGGGCTGGGGGGGGGGGGGGGGGCATTCATCTCGGTCAAGATTTAAGAGCATTGTCTTAATCGGCACATCCGCCTGAGGAGGCCCGAGCCAAAACTCGGCATTAGCATTAGCCACACGCTAAGGCACTGTGGAGAAGCTTGTCTTTGAGGAACATTTGGACGGGGAGGAAATTTCTGTTTCTGCGAGTAATGCGGATGAGGATCTGCATATAATTAAAGTGTGCGGCAGAGAGGAGATTCCCTCTGGAGAACACTGAAGACGGCCCACGTGTAAACAGCAGGCTAAGACGAGAAGTAGCCTATTGAAGGCCTCGGTTGGTAGGGCTGGTAGATACCAATTACGGCTATACAAATATGGATGCCGAGACCCATACTGGTTGCTAAAAAATGTGTTTCATAAAAGGACAGCGTCATACTACTGCAAGTGTCAGCATCATGTGTCAGTATCAAAAGACTATGGAACTCAAGTGAAACGTATGTACGTATCATCTCTCTCTCTCTCACTCTCTCTCTCTCTTTCTCTCTCTCTCTCTCTCTCTCTCTCTCTCTCTCTCACTCTCTCTCTCTCTCTCTCTCTCTGCAGGAACTTTGTTAGGTTCTTCAGGCCTCTTCAGGTTTATTTTCCCCTCCTTTTAATTCACTCGCTTTATTGCAGCGAGCTCATTTCAATCTCAAAGCCGACATCTGTGAAGGCAAAGCAAGCTTTAAACGAGTGGAGTTAATCCGCTACCAAGGGGGATACAGCATGAGTTCCACAATAGAGGGAGAGAGAGAGGGGGACAGGAAAAGAGATAGAGAGAGAGAGAGAGAGAGAAATGGAGAGACAGAGAGAGAGAGAGAGATGCCTCGGCTATTCCCCATAAGTCTGGAGTGGAGAGTGCACCCACAGCAAATGACACCTTCAATAACAAATGACCCCCCTCATCTCCCACTCCGCCATTGTTGTCATGTCCTTGTAATCCTCACAACCAAGGTGCTTTCAAAACCTGGGTTTGTGACAGAGTTTCATCATTGCCAATTAGTTTTAGTTTAAATTGAAAACAGTCATACCTGATCCCTTGTTCACCGTCACATCTTAGCTTCATCTTTGTTCAGCACTTTGTCAAATAAAAGTTGACTGATTGAGCTGATTGTGATGTGGAGAAGGGTCAGGCAGAGAGGATAACAATAGAGCCATACACGCAGAATAACTGGCAACCAACCAACGCCACAGGCACTGATGAACAACTGGCAAACAACTGGCCTTGATGGGGTGAATCAATGCAACTGTATTTTTCCTGTGCCAGTAAAGAGACTTTGGCAGGCAGTGATGCTCTGAGGATGAGCGAGGAGGATTGTTGTTTTGCCTTCCCATTGCTCGAGGTGTTTCATCCCTTTTTTAATTGCCCTTTAAGCCAGGACCTGATCAATTTGATGGCAAGCTTCCCGACCGTGCGCCACTATTAGCCAATCTTTGAAGACATGTCTCAGAGGGGGTTGGGGGGGGGGGGTGTGGGGGGGGGGGGGGTCCTCGCAATCCGGCGGAGGCCTGCGCTTAATTCATCTAAAAGGTTATTCAGATAGACGCGTCGGGGGCGGAAAGATGCCCCGAGAAGTTCCTCAAAACAATTTCTGCTGTGCAGGGGTTATTAAAGAGGCAATGAGATGGAGCCAAGATATTCCCAGTCTTCTTTAGCGGGGCGCCCGCCCGCCATACCGCCTAATGACGTCTGGAAAGAGAGAGAGAGAGAGAGAGAGGGAACGAGAGAGAGGGAAAGCTGTTATCGGGCGCTGGCGAGGTGCTTATCAGAGGTCAGAGCCCAGACGCCACCCTGGGACAAACAGCACCCCGCCAAATAAATAACCTGTGTGATGGGATGGGATGGGGCCTGCAGCATGCTGGGGTGGGGTGGGGTGGGGAGGGGTGGGGAGGGGCGGAGGCTTATTTCCCTCCGTAAGTGACTTTCACACACTGTCTGATAGGAGAGGAGGAGAGGAGAGGAGAGGGGTCCGCTCTCTGCTACCCAACGAGGCCTCCAGCATGGCCAAGGTGATATGTCTTTGATGCCATGAGGAGAGCTCCAGAGTTTGGGCATCCTGGATATCTGGTGATGAGCCATACAGGAAGGAATGGGGGGGATACCATGATGTCATATTGGCTGTATTTGCATTGTACAATTACTTGGAATATGTTTAAGCCTGAATCTATGTTTTATGTGTGTGTACACTCAGTGCTGTAAATCTGTGTGTGTGTGTGTGTGTGTGTGTGTGTGTGTGTGTCTGTCTGTTTCTGTGAGTCAGCCACTCACAGATAGGAGAGTACCCCCTGAGAGACGAGGACTGACTGTTGAGAGCTGTTGAATGGTGGGTGATAGCACGAGAAAGCAGCAGTGGCCCATATTTAGCTGCTTAGCAAACAGCACTTTGTGTGTAAACAAAGCATCCCATTGGCTGGGACAGTCCGAGTGGGACTAGTAAGTGGCCTGGGTAGGCCCCTGAGAGAGAGAGAGAGAGAGAGAGAGAGAGAGAGACTGGGAGAGATATATAAGGAGAGAAAGAGAGATAAGGAGGGAGAGAGAGAGAGAGAGACAGAGAGACAGAGACATCTCGGCTATTCCGCACAAGTGTCCAGGAGACAAGTCTGGAGTGGAGAGTGCACCCACGGCAAATGACACCTTCATTAACAAATGACCCCCCTCATCTCCCGCTCTGCCATTGTTATCATGTCCTTGTAATCCTCACCACCAAGGTGCTTTTAACAAGGTTTAATGTAGCTGAAAGCCCAGGCCTAATCATCTATCAGAGATAGGAGGGAAGACCGACAAATAGAATGTCCAGTGTACAGAACAAGCGGGCGTACTCTAATTCATGGGGGTTTGCAGAGAAATTGCTTACTGGAGATATGGCTGGAGAGTGGAGAGACATGCAGGCCGCAAATACTCACACAGGCTATCATTTCACTGCACCTTACATTACACAAGCTCAGCACTCCAGATATACCCTCAGTATAGAGAACACACACACACACGCGCACGCACACACGCGCGCACACGCACACACGCACGCACGCACACACACACACACACACACACACACGCACACACTTAAACATTCAAACACAATGTGACAGTGACACGACAAATGTATGCATCCAAATGAAAATAAATAACGACATACGGTTGTTTCCACAGCGGTCCTCACTCCTCGTATCACACCAGTCCCTAAAATGTCACCGGCTGTCATTTCTATAATTTGATTCATACCTTGTCAGAAATCTACTTAAGGCTCACAGGCAGGAAAAGTCAGAGAGCCGTCTTCAGCCTCCAGAGGTTAAACAGATCATTGTACATATTCTCCCCCACAGTTCCCTTTAATAACCCTTTAGAGCTACAAGGGAGGAAGGAAATGGAATTTTGATGACCTTACCCCCCATCCCCATTTCTCTCGAGCACAAATTTCAGACGTCCACCCCATAGTGGTTTAATAAATCCCTATAAATGTATAAGCTCCGTATCCCCAATCCAATCCAATCCTTTTCAGTGTTATCATACATGCTTATTTTGGTCATTTTCCTTCAACTACTTACTGTGACAATGCCTCTGTATTGGATTATACCATGCTGTAATGCAGTAGCTGCTCTCGCATTGGCGATTTAAGAGGAACGTTTGTGTTCACAAAACACAAACGTACAACATTTTAGTGAGTGAAACTGCTCACTTTGAGAATACAACTTTGATGAAGTTGTGTCATGTAAAAATGTTACTTTATCAGTAATGAGAACCCAGTCTCTTGTCTTTGATAAAGAAACTGTACTATAGCAACCCCTCTCCCTCTTCACCACTGAGATGCATCTGATGTAACCCGGCAGCCAGTGCCCTGATGAGTTAATATGCTTCTCTCTCTCTCTCTCTCTCTGACTCATCTGTCTCTCTCTGTCTCTCTCTGTCTCTCAGTCTGTCTTTCTCTGTCTCATCTGTTTCTCTCTCTGTCTATCTTTCTCTGTCTCCCTCTCTCTCTATCTACCCCCTTCCCTCCCTCTCCATCCAATCACACACCTTTTAGTGTAACATTGTTGCCTGGGAGACGCCACATCCATTTCAGCAGTAATCAATGGACGTCTCCAACAGAACAAAGCTGATTAGGTGGTTGGTTGGAACAGCATAAATCCAGGAGTATAGCATACCTAGGTTCAATTGTTAGTGTTTTGAAAATCAGGCTTGAATTTGAATGTTGAGCTTGTTTCAACTGCCTTTAAATCATTCTGACCACTCCTACAGTACTGTTGCTCCCTTCATGATGTACAGTACCCCTCTGGTCCATTTTAGCTTGAGCAACAGCAATTCACTCACACTTAAGAACACGCATTACCAGCGCCCCATTAGGAGAGGAATGTAGTATCACACTCACTCACAACCTTCTAAAATAGCTCTGCTCTTTACCATGTCATATGTGGCATTATCTTCAGTCAATGCCATACAGTAACAGATATTCATCTCCCCCTTCCCATGAAATGACTGATTTCATGAGACTGATAACTCATATCGATCTACGCTAACCCCTCATTGGGAAATAGGGATAATGTCTAAGGCCAAATCAAGTAGGTAATGTAAAGTCATCAACATCACATGCATTATTAGTTCTCCCAGATATGCGCCCTCCCTTCAGACGTGCCCACACTGAGAAAAGCTAATAATGGCCGTCTAGGAAGAATGTTTTTGTTGAGACCTGTAAGTTGTCCCAGACTTTATGATATCTTCTTGCTGAGTCAACTGTAAGTGAATCTGCTGTTAAATGACAGGAGCTTAGTGGAAGGATGTTTGCCTGAAGGATGGACATCAGCGTTTAGTTCCAGTAGCCTCCTTCCTAGGGGTTCTTCCCTCATTCTATGGTCTATCTGTATTTAAATATAGCCAGCCTTGTGTATGTACGATGGAGATTAGTGTCTTTCAAGGTAAAGAAAACACATCATAAAATTAAAATGAGGTGTATAAATGAATGGAAAACACATCCCTAAAATGTTGCATGGAATTTTTATGAAATATAGATCCCCTGCCCTCTCAAATTAGCCATGCAAAAGTTTTAAATATTGTGTTTGTTTGTTTGAGTTATTTTTTACTTTCAATGTATCTTAGCACAGCACAGGCTTATCTTCTCAGACAGGAAAATCAGGAACTCATATTATCACCATGACATCAAGTAATGACGACAAATACAATTCCGTATTGCCCAAGTGTTTTTCTCAATGTAGGGAACGTCATCACTCGCTGCGACAAACAAAGCTAAAATTGCATTCCCCCCCCCCCCAAGCATTTCATTCTGCCGTCTTTTACATGACCCGTCTGTCCATTTATCTTCCTCAGAGAAGAGAACATCAGCGAGCTGGTTTACAAGGCGGGCTGCTGGATATTACACAGGAGGGGAGATCTGAATGAGAGGTGTATATCCAAGAACCACTGGTTTATATTCTCCCTCATTGAATGTGACACTGAGGTATAAAGAATGGTGAATGCTATGAGGACTGTTTTATATGAAATAGAGAGGGTCATTATTCACATGCTTGGATAGCCGTGTGGGTGAAAACAAAACAACCTACATACTGTATGCAAAGTGACAAATATGCACATACTGTTTTCTTCTCGCGATGAGAAGCTGGAACGTATAAGAAGACCAAATTACTTTTATGCAGGTATGGGAATTAAACTAGGTCCTAGGTCAGCCATTAGGGATGGCGACTTCCAATTCAATTCAAGTCAACACACACACACACACACACACACACACACACACACACACACACACACACACACACACACACACACACACACACACACACACACACACACACACACACACACACACACACACACACACACACACACACAATGAAGTTGCTCTCACAGGCCTCCCCAGTAGGGCTGGCACGGTAATCATATAACTGTCAGTTACACAATTATGGAAAAGATCTGACTGTCATAACCATTTTAATACATGAATTTAAAAATATGTTTTTTCATTTAACTTTCAAGTCGATATACTTTACCTAATAGCAGTCGTGTAAATGAATGATTATGAACAATTGCTTTGCTACCATAGAAACCATGTCCACACACGCACACACACACACCCACACACACACGCGCGCGCGCACACACATACACACGCACACACACACACACACGCACACACACACACACGCGCACACACACGCGCACACACACACGCACACGCACACGCACGCACACACACACACACACGTCCCTGCAGTCTCTGCTATTGCTCTTCTTTCAACCTCCAACCATTGTGGGGATGAACCACGGAGACACAGGCCCAGTCAAACTGTACAGCACTAAACACAATAGAAAATTGAATAAACACTGAATAATCTCTTGTGTGGAAGGATCGGTATACTAAATTAGGGCTTTGTTGGGGAATGATTTTCAGTTCAAAATATGATATTCACTGAGAGGGTTGACATCGACCAATTTAATCTGCTTTTCTCTTGATCCCCCCATTCAACCTTTGTCTTTGTTTTTCTTTCTCTCTCTGTTTCTTGTTCTATTGTTACCTTCCATCTCTCTCTCTGTTTCTTGTTCTATTGTTACCTTCCATCTCTCTCTCTGTTTCTTGTTCTATTGTTACCTTCCATCTCTCTCTCTGTTTCTTGTTCTATTGTTACCTTCCATCTCTCTCTGTTTCTTGTTGTATTGCTTTCCTCCATCTCTGTTTGGTTTTATTGTTGTATTGCGTCCCCTCCATCTCTCTCTCTCTGTTTCCCGTTCTATTGCTTCCCTCTATCTCCTTTTTTGTTTCTTGTTCTATTACTTCCCTCTCTCTCTCTGTTGTATTGCTTCCCCTCCATCTCTCTCTCTCTTTCTCTCTCTCTCTTTCTTGTTCTATTGCTTCCCTCTCTCTCTCTGTTGTATTGGTTCCCTCCATCTCTCTTTCAGTTTTCTCTCGTTGGATTGCTTCCCCTCCATCTTTCTCTCTGTTTCTGGTTGTATTGCTCTCTCTCTCTATCTCTCTCTCACTTTCCCTCTGTGTTTCCCCTCCAGCCAACTGCCACCTGGGAGAACTGTTCTTATTAACCTCCTGCACCTACCCTCAACAGCGTTTAAAGGGAAAAAAAATTCACCCCTCCGCTTCGAATCGATTCTTTCATGTGCTGCTTATGTTGCTTACTGCTGATTCTAACCTATTCAATCCCCCCCCCCCTCCCCTTCCCCCATTCCCTCCTTCAGTTAGATGAAATTCAGTGAAGATTGCTTCCTTTGCTTTTAGCATTGCTTTCACAAGAGATGGCAGCGTGATAAGATAAGGGGGGGGGTGTTGGAGTATTTGTCATGGGCGCCTCAGTGTTACCGGTGGCTTGGGAAATGCAATAACATTAACAAACACACGCTGTCACCAATCGCTGGTCCCAGGACAGCCCTCAGAAACCACATTAACACTAACAATGAGAACGGGAGACGGGGAGAGAGAGGCCCTTGCATCACTTAGCCTGACCTGGGTTGAGTCCAGAAGGGGGGAAGAGAGAGAAAGAGAGACAGAAAGAGAGAAAGAGAGACAGAGAGAGAGAGAGAGAAATGCATGTCATACATTTCCACAGCGGTGCTGCTGGGCCAATAATGAATACTATAACCCATATGACTAAAAACAAAGCCTGCAGATGGTACAGTAGCTGTATCCTGCTACCACATAATATGCTTGTGCGTCAAGTACTGCAGGGCCCATACTCTGGTTTGGAAACAGAGACTGCTCCATCAGCTTG
Source organism: Argentina silus (assembly GCF_951799395.1). Classification (NCBI taxonomy): domain Eukaryota; kingdom Metazoa; phylum Chordata; class Actinopteri; order Argentiniformes; family Argentinidae; genus Argentina; species Argentina silus. The sequence goes on along the minus strand of NC_139668.1, from coordinate 13,072,931 downwards.
TCAAAGAGGATGGCCTGATTAAGGTTTTTGTTACCTCCGGATTGAGCCTAACAAATTACATCCTAGTCTTTCTTACAAGCATCAAGCCATTTTCACTGTGAGAGAAGGGGGCAGACAGAGCCATAACCCCATCACAAGGAGGAGAAAGTCCTTTCATTCACCTAAATTGGGTTTTTGAAAGCTGGCTTAATAAACTATAGTTTACTCTCACCTCCACACCCCATCCCCGACCCTCTCTCCATTCCTGTCTCCCTCTCCTATCTTCCCAGGTCCTGGGGTTGCCAACACAACGTGTCCCCTCCCACAAGCCAGTTAAACTACAGACAGTCAGACAGAGACAGACAGACAGACATGCAGGGAACAGCCTATTAATTTCCCTCCCTCCCTCCCTCCCTCCCTCTCTCTCTCCCTCCCCCTCCCTCCTCCAGCAGACAGGGCATGGCAGCGTAGCTGCAGCAGAGCTCTGATGTATGGGGAGGGCAGAGGGATTGCTCCTCACCTCGCCCTCTGGAGGATCTATAAAGCAACGAGTTTCAGTCAACGGCGGTAATTAGACATGTTGGAGAGAACGTATCGATACTTGGCATCCTCACGACTCGGGGAGCGTCGGCATTCACACACGCGCCGCGCTGCCGCCGCCGCCGACACGGGGAGTCGATGACTCCTTGCTTAAAGAGGAGTGTTTATTTCAAGGTTGTTGTGTCTCCACTAGACTCTTCTACCCGGAGGGCCCCGACGCCTTGTTGAAGTGGAACCGAGATAACGACCGCATGTCATTCTTAGCCGGAGCGGAAGGGAGAGAAGCGAGAAGGAGGAGGAGAAGGAGAAGGAGGAGCCACAGAAGGAGAAAACCTCAGTGTTGTCGGCTCCCTGTTGGCAATGCCCGAGTGCTGTACGACACTTGCGGTTGAAAGGGAAAAACATAAATACTAATTTAATACATAATGTAAAACATTTCTAATGAGAAGGGGAGAAAACAGAGGCACGAACCGTAGCAGCAACAGTCATCAAGCAATTTGGCCTCTATTATGACTGCAGTTGTAATTAAAAAGAGGTGACTCTGAGCCGGGCATACGGCGCAACGCAGTTCTTATTGTCCTCCTCTGTCTTCGTCCTCTTATCAATTAGAGGTACAATAATATGGCTCCCTTGTTGATGTCGCCATTAGCATTTTGATTGAACATGTGAAACACACTGAGTGTCTGTGTGTCGGTGTGTGTCTGTGTGTGGCTGTGTGTGTCTGTGTGTGTCTGTGTGTGTCTGTGTGTGTGTCTGTGTGTGTGTGTGTGTGTCTGTGTGTGTGTGTGTGTGTGTGTGTGTCTGTGTGTGTCTGTGTGTGGCGTTTGAAGTCAGAGGAAAGGCCTCCAGTGTGCTGTCAGTCTCCCCCCTTCACGTCTACTGGGACCTGTCACGTTCCTCTGACTAAGCCACAGCAAGGAGGGAGAGAGATGGAGATGGCTGGGTGTGTGTGTGTGTGTGTGTGTGTGTGTGTGTGTGTGTGTGTGTGTGTGTGTGTGTGTGCGTGTGTGTGGGTGTGTGTGGGTAGACCTGAAGGGGCCTGCATTAAATGTCAAAATTAAAGGATGGGGAAGGAGCAGTGTGGGAGAGCAAGGAATAAACAAACAGCACAGGGAAAACTCTGACCCAGCACAGGGAAAACTCCGACCCAGCACAGGGAAACTCAGAGGACCAGAGAATACAGATGGAGAGTGGACATCCTAAGACAATTCTAACACACACACACAGAGGAGAATCAACCCTGTCGCTGACATGAGGTCCACAAAGGAAGGGGGCCACTGTGGAAAACTGTGCTGAAAAGGAAATGTGTTTCAGTCCACAAAAATGTGGTTTCCATCATAGTGGTGTAAAAGAGAAGGAAATAATCTATTTGTCGAACTACTGTCATTAAAGTCTTAAAGTAAGTCGCGTACTGTATGAAGCCCAGCTATTTTAAAATCAGGCTTTTAAAGGAACACCACGTGTGAAGCAGGGTTCCCTTAAAAACGGTGGTGCGACAGTTGTAGGGAGTTACAACCTCTGTGATGTGCCTGTGGGTCCCTGCTTTGAAACGCTTCCCCCTGAAGGAAGGGAGGGCGCACTCCTCTGCTTGGCACATTAAAGTTCCCGTCTGAGGAGGCTCTCCGACACAAGAGCAGCTTTTCCTCCGACTAACTGACTGACTGACAGCCACGGTGGCGTCGACACGCAGGAACACAGCGAAGCCCTCAAGATTTCAAGGGCTCAAGATCAAGACCAAATCTGCGCAGCTGTCCCTTTACCCCCCCGTCCCCATTCATATCCCTGTGTAAGATCAAAGCCTGCTGTCTTATTTCCCGCATTTCTCAGAGGTGCGCTCCAAGTTATGTAGCGATAGATGAAGATAAAAGAACAAAAAGGTAGTAAGAGAGAGTTGCTGTGAGGCAGGACTATTGAGGGGGAATGTGGGATAACGTACACATAAGATCAAGACATACAGTAATCCTGGGAGAATTTGATGCCACTTTCCACGCGTGACGTGTCTGGTACCACATACAGTACTCTAGCAGGCTCACTGTCAGGTGAGAGAGGAAACTTTTCTGGAGAAAATAGACCAAGGCATTCTAAGGTAAAGACCTTTTTTTATTTTTTTTTAGCCCTTTTCATTTCCAGTAGGACACAGCAGCAATAAGAGAGAATGAAAAGAACAAGAGAAAGAAAAGGGAGAGCTGTTTTTTTTCTTCTTTTTTTATACAGTGTTGTCTAATGAGCCATTAGTCACCTCTGGGACACATCATAGAGCACCTTATTAAGGGGTAAGGCCAATGTCTTCAGTTAGTGGCCATCTCTCTCCCTGTGCTGACTGAATACAAGGCCCCACAAAGACCTGACAGAGCAGGGACAGGACAGATGACCTCTGCTTAATTAGGAGACAGAGACAGATTCTTCACCAAAGCTCCCCAACCGGCCTGATGCCCATTCTACAGGCATAGTCTGATATGGAGAGAGCGATGGCATACAGTAGGAGAGGAAGAAAGCGGCGGTAAGAAAGAGAAGAGAAGAGAAGAGAAGAGAAGAGAAGATGATATTTGGATTACCATGGAGAAGGCTACCTGTGGGGTGGCGGTGCTTGGCGGGGGGGGAGAACTCTGAGGGGGGCGGCTTAATAATGCATGCACCAATCATGGAGCACGGTGAAACCATTACGGGAGCGAACGTGGTGGCACAGAGGTCACGTGCCCTCAAAAGCAGCTGGTTATTACCACTGTTATATTATTTATCAAAACCATTTCCACCATCAAGTAGCTGTCCCTCTGTCGCAGCTGCTCCCCGAGGCCCCCCAGAATGCCCTGCTCTGGGGCTGTGGCGCTGCCAATCAAGTGGGAGCTCATGCAGGGCTGCCAATCAACTGGGGCCACAGCCACAGAGCTGTCCAATCACCAGCAGGTAGGGCACCCTCTTCAGCCAATAACCGGAGGTAAGGTCAGGCACGTCAATCAGCTGTGGATATCCACGGGTTATGATGAAGTTCATTGTGAGCTGGTCAGGAAATAAATAACTTGGATGAAATCTTCACTCACCATACTGTGTGGAATCAAATGTGGCTTTTTCAGCCCAGAGCCAATGACCCTAGAGGCCTCATGCAAGGAGGCAGTCAGTGACTAGAGGAAAAGACCGCCAGCAATCCCTTATATATTCACTGACCAGATATGAGGCCGGCGGCAGCCTCCCAGTGGAGACCAGATAACAGAAAAACTCTATTTGACTGAATCCTCTAATGTGACGTCAATGAGATCTTTGTTTTCCCAACTCATCTCGAATACAATACTCCTCTTCCAGGGCATATCACAAACACTTGTTTCCGAAATCTCTGGGCTCTTGGCTGAGCAGCTCGGCTAATGATAATTACAGCGTTATATATTTATCAAGCTCAGCGTGGCTGTCGCTGCGAGGTCTTTCTGGTACTAGTTAGACGAAGGGAAATGTGTCTCCACTGAATCAAGCACACATTTCCAAGTCTAATGTTTGCCCTTTTCTAAGAGAATGCGGGAGATTAGAATGAGAGGACTGTGGTGTGTGTAATGGTTCCAGACAGCAGTGGTTCGCTAGGGGCTGAGGGCAAACCGCAGCAGTAGTTTAGGCTGTTCCAGCAGCTACTGCTCCACAACTGGATGAATATTTGCTAACAATGGCAGGCAGGTTTGAAAAATGGGTATTAAGGTTGTTGTCGTTGTCGTTGTTTTTTTACAGTCGCAAAATATGTTTGACAAATGCGTACTCTTGTGGCTGTTCCACACAGTGATTAAATATTAATGAACATATGATTATTCAAAGAGCTGTTCCTCAGTTATCCAGGCACTTAATTTTTCATATTTACTGCATCATTTGCTTTCATGTCATGTTTTATGTATTGCAACATCCAAACCTGGAGTACATCACAGTGGAACTTACTGTAGTTCATTTCTGGCTATAGAATGAAGCCGCCTGCCAAAACTGTGCGAGGTGGGTGTCAATAAAGACGCCCTCTCAGTACTCAGAGAGCAAATATTTACAGTACCTTCTCATACGTAACAAAGCGCTGTGCTCTTCCGTCCAGCGCGTTGTCCTGACACAGCCAGATGGCATAATATGCTGTGACATTATCAGGCTGGGGTTTGGGGTTGGGGGGGGGAAACAATGGCATATACAGCAGCTGTATCTATATGCACTGTGCAAACGTGTGATAAGAGGGAAGAGTCTGGTTTGTTGTTCTGAGCACGCATGGCGACTCGCCGGCAGTGCTTAACCTCTGGAAAGCTAGCATTAGAGACGGTGTGGGTTCTGATATAGTGTGTGTTCACAATACACACACACACACACACACACACACACATACGCACGCGCATGCACACACACGCGCGCGCACACACACACACACGCACACACACACACCAGTGTGTTCACGCAGGGCTTCCCTTGCAGAGTAAAGCTATTTGCAGGGTCACAAATGGAGAAGCTTCTCGAATGAAAAGTTCACTAATGATTGCATAACACCATGGTAATTTAGAGCCTCAGTTTTCTAAATAAATTATTGTTATTCCCACGCCCAGAGATGGCCAGTATTTCTGTTGTGTGTATTTGAACTTGTATTTTGAGCATTTCCCTCCAGTTCAGAAAATGCCTGCTTTCAAACATTTGGTGGACTTTTGGTGGAATCTAAACGGGAAAAGGGGAATGATTCACCATTCCTTTCTTCCTGGCCAGACACTGTGATTCACATTCCAGAAATACTTCACGGGGGCGAGTCCAGCGCCTCCGCATGGCATCTCCATCAGCCAGTCATAAGGTCCAGTAGGCCAGGTCAGGTAAAAGTTGACTCCGGGTCAGATGTTTTCTAATCTCTCTAATCTCTAATCTCTGTAGTTAAGGTCAGGATCGGGGGTAGATCTGTGGTTGAGGACAACTTCTACTTCAGGCAAAGCGAAGCCATATCATCCCCTCATAAACACCACAGTACATATTTGAAAGGCTTTCAAACATACAAAAACTTTGAGTTCAGCTTGATGTAGCTTGCCTTACGTGAAGCAGAAGTTGAAAGCTGGAACTGTTCCATTGCTGCCATAAATGTTATCAAGTCAAGCACATCTCAACTTTTCCAACATAAAACCCATTTCAAATAGCTATTTTGCCTTGCAGGTCTGATAAACAACTCAGGACTGGGCAGGAGAGGGCTTAGAGGGAGCGCTCTGTTCATCTTGACTCGACACTGCCTCTGTTGCTAGTCCTGTGGGCTGCGGTGACGTCTGGAGGACAAGCTTGATGCAGGAGGGGAGATGTTGTGGAGTGGCCTTCGGTGCGGTCGGGTGTTGGTTACACAGGGGGCTGAGTCACAGGGAGACTGGCCGGCTGTCGGAACTGAAGGGCAATGCCTGGTAAGTAGACAGGACACGGACACACACACGCGCACACGCGCACACACACACACGGACGCACGCACGCACGCACAGTCCTCTCTTTAGAGCAACCTCGGTCAGCCGCAGCCCAGTCATTTAAAATGACTGAACACATTACTGCCATTGTCACCATGATTAGCTAATTAGGCACGGAGGGAACACACATATGATTAGTATGATTAGCCATGATGTTTCAATGACACTCCACACTGAACGCTAATACTGTGGCGACAGAAAAATCGAGAAAGGAATCAAAAGAGGTCATTAAGACCAAAAACAGAGAGGGGAGCGTAACCCCCTGAAATGGTGTCACGAAAGGTTAAGGTAAATCTAATTCCATTTGCTCAGGGATCTTTGTCAGTTTAATGTGTCTCGTTGTGTCGGGGGAATTATTGCTGTTCTATCTCAAAGGGCAGGGGCCTCAGCCACTAGACAAACTAGGCTAACCTTCTGCAGGATTTAAAAGACCTTCGGCAGATCGACGGCGCCGCCTCTATTGTTTGCACGCTGACCGCAACGTTATTGCTGTGCTTCCGACCGGGAGTCAGCAGAAATGGGAGACGGCTCTGGGGGCGGCTCATCAAATAACACTGAAGAGGAAAGGTGCCTCCGTGAAGACAACAAAACAGGGCCGACGCATGAAGGGGGAGGCAGATAGAAATGTGTATTCTGAATATAGTAGTATAGACAAGAATATGTATCATGTCGAACAGGGGAGGCTGGTGGAGGTAGAAATCGGAGGACGGGCTCATTGTAATGCGTGGATGCTATTTGATTTGATAGCATTCCTAATTTCCAGTCCACGCATTACAATGAGCCAGTCCTCCGATTTCTACCTCCACCAGCCTTCCCTGATGTAGAATATTAGAACTGGCAGTTATTTGTCTGGCTTTACTATCTGCCATGTGCTAAGCCACGCAGCTCATAGAAGTCTCTTGCAACGATCGGCCGTTAAAGATGGCATGCCGAAGCCTACTGGACACAATGAGAGAAAACACATATCCTCTTATTATATTAGAAGCACGACATTTTGCTCAGTTTAAGCCAGTTTCCGCTGCTGGAGAGCTTTTGTGATGCAGTGGGGGAGGTTTATCTGTAATTGCTGGAGGTGGGGAGTGAGGGGGCGTGGGGTGATTCTGAAGGCCCCTCTCTGAGTCTGGGACTGGGCTGGGGGGAAACGGGCGGAGAAGTCCCAGGACGCACACCCCAACACCACCCCACTGTGCTCCAATCATTCTCCAGCTGACAGGGGCTTGGGAGGAGCTATTTTACATATTTCACACACACACACACACACACACACACACACGCACACGCACACGCACACGCACACACACACACGCATGCACACGCGCACGCACACACACACACACACACACACACACACACACACACACACACACACAGACTGTGTGCTGCCACACCACTGAGCACACACAAACACACACACATGCAATCAGCTCATTCAAGCCACACTCCCGCTACTTTTGTGGGCACTTTTGTAATCACAAAGCAAATACAAGTCCTGTATTTAAGATAAGGTATGGGTGTGGGTGTGGGTGTGTGTGTGGTGGTGGGGGCTCACCACCACACACACTTCTTCCCTTAATCATTGCGGTTCCACAGTATACTGTTTTTGCTCATTGATATTTTGGGTTCACAAACAAAAGTTCACAAACAAAAGTAAGCATGTACACAGTGGCAGCAGAGACACAGGTATCCATACAAACACAAAGAGACAGTTGTGCATTCCTACCCTTCATCCACTCTCATAAGGATACACAGTGCCATGCTTTCACTGTTTACCCTTTTCTTTCTCTCTCTCTCTCTCTCTCTCTCTCACACACACACACACACACATATTCTCTCTCTCGTCCTTCAAGCTCGGCAGAGGCCGGAGCAGGGACATTGACTCAGTCCTTGGTGCTGGTAGGGAGGGTCTGCTTTTCACCCCTGAGCACCTTGTCCAGGTGAGAAGATTGTAGGCATGCACACACACACACACACACACACACACACACACACACACACACACACACACACACACACACACACACACAAATAACTTTACTACCCTTGTTCAAATATTTGGAAGCATAACAAAAATGTTTTCCAAGAATTTCTGTCAAGCACATCTCACAAATTGCATTTTGTCAGAAGTAGCTGGCAACCGTTTTTCTGTTTGAAAGGATTCTCAACCCAGACAGAACCATTTCAAAGGGTTTCATCACCAACTGATGTTGAAGTGTTCACAACAAATGATTTCTAGAGAAGACAAAAAGATGATAGCACATTATGATATTTGTACACACAGTCACACATACTGTAGGCCTATTGTACATATGTGCAAACACAGACACACACCTACGCAAATAAGGTACTGCAAATGACATTTGTAAATTTGGTTTAAAAAAACAATTAAGATGTTAGAAGGAGTACATCCATTAATATATGATCCATCTTCATTAAATTAAAGCAGTATTATTCATGCCATAACAACTCTTCAAGGGCTGGCATGGCTTCACTTGTAGTTCACTGGCTTCTGTGAACTCATGTAGAACTACAGTGAGTGTGTCAGTATAATTTACTTTAACAAGTCCAGCTCTCTCACATTAGCTCAGATGAAAAGGAGCCAAGGAAAAGAGCAGGACAAGGACAGGACAAAGGAGGCATCATCTTTAGATGATTGAGACGCGCCCTGGGAGCTTCATTTCAAGCGTCGTCGTCCTTGTTCCAGCCCTCCAGATGCCTGGCAGGTTGTGAAGCTCAGGTGTCTTTGTGTGGACGTCTTTTAGCAGTCATTTCATCAGTGACCTCCCAGTGCATGCTGAAGGACACTGCTGAATACCCCATATGTGAGAGAGTAGGAGAGGACACACACACACACACTGTGGAGAGTCAAAGAAAAACATCCGAACGCACGCAGGCACGCACGCACGCACACACACACACGCACACAGAGTCATGCTACACAGCAGAGGCACAGCACACAGCACAATGGATGAGAGAGGCACAATGGATGAGAGAGGCACAATGGATGAGAGAGGCACTGATGAGTCACTTAGCCGACAGTTTGCGACAGACAGACACACACACACACACACACACACACACACACACACACACACACACACACACACACACACACACACACACAGCTGATGTTGCATGTGGTTCTGAATAGGAGTGATAGGAGTGTGAATAGGGGAGCTCTCCTGTCTGTGAATAGCTCTCGTGCTTCCTGTGTCTACCTTGATGTGAACACATCCCATTCAAAAGCTAGCCTCAAACGCTACTTTTTTAACGCCTCTTTGCCTTGACAACACAATGGTGGGTTCCCCGTGCCAGTCAATTCACTGAGGGAACCGAACAATAACTAGCAGGCCGTTCCAAATGTACTGTAACCTCCAGGACCCTGTTAAACAGCCGGAGCAATGTACTGGGGCAGCCAAGGGGACGAACAAAAGGTTAATCATACCGTTTCCAAATGCCGACTGGACAGATTGAAACACATCTGCAAACAAACGGCCGTGGCACAGCCATTGCTAGGCTCACTGTGTGAGAGGGTTTTATTTATTTATTCTCCCTCGTGGAGACGGTGCGTCCTTGGTGCCAGTGTTCAGACTGCCTGGGTGTTTATGCAGTACCTGTCGGAATCCTAATGGCACTGACCGTTCCATTGCTGACCTAGGCAGCCCCCTACAGAATAACAGGTGAAACACTTTTAACCTGTGCCTGACCCGCCTACGCCTCGCTCTCCTTCTCTCTCTCTCTCTCTGTCTCCATATCTAGAGAGATCCAGGGTGGAAACCCCCCGGTCCTAGTACTGATAGCTAGAGACACCATGTTAGCCCTGTGGGAGTGTTTTTAGTGCTGAACTCTGGCACAGAAGAACCTGGGG
>NC_139668.1:13035621-13060621 GCF_951799395.1 Argentina silus | reverse complement strand
TGTATGTGTGTGTGTGTGTGTGTGTGTGTGTGTGTGTGTGTGTGTGTGTGTGTGTGTGTGTGTGTGTGTGTGTGTGTGTGTGTGTAGGGTGACTGGTGAGTCTCAGCGGTGGAGCAGTAGTTTCCCTGGCAGTCAGATGATGGGAGGAGACAGGACCAGAGGCTGGCTCATATGTAACTGTCTGTCTGGATAAATGCCAGCACACACACACACACACACAGACACACACAGACACACACACACACATACAAAAGTGGCACAATGTTGGGCCAGCACGCTAGCTATCCTGTATAAAGCAATTTTGGCCATGAGAGTTGAGACAAACACTGAGAGCCTGGTCAAAGCTATGGCTCAGTCAGACTCACCTCACACTGTAATCAATATTCCTGTCTAAGACCTGTCACCCTCCACACACCCACCATAGACACAGTTATGCAGCAAACAATCAGTTGGCAGGTCCTGGCAGTATCTCAATTAAAGCAGGGTTCTATTTGTTGCTGACATATTCCCTGCCAATTTCTCTTCCCGGTGGTCGTGGGAAGTTAGTTGACAGCATGTTTTACTTATGCCGGAAAAATAATTGGAAAATCGGGGAGCGCATTTATTTTTTCATGGACTGCAAAATGTATTAGCAGAGGACGGGAGGGAATACGCTGGTAGACAGAGACACAGGTAGACACAGACGCAGGTAGATTGTGTTTACGTTCTGGGGAAAATGGAAGAGATGCAATACAACCCTTGGATACATCCACTAGGACCCCTGGGACAGACACCTACAGCACAAATCCTACCGCTTGACGTTACATTTCACTTCCTGAAGAAAAAATAACCACAACCAACAATAACACCCCCCCCCCCCCCCCCCCCACGCATGCACACACACACACACACAGAAATAAATTGTAGTCAGCCAAGCTAAATTATTTTGAGAGGGACAAAAGCATGTGTTCAATGGTTGGTAGCGTATTTCGGGGAGCCGTAGCCGACAGCTCAGATTTAAGACTTGGTCTAATGTGTTTTGACAGCTGTTTTAGATGAGCCACAAGTACATTATTTACATTGGCTTTACATGGGCGGGAATACCAGCCCTCCCACAGTCACCAACTGAGACGATACACCTTAACTGCTTCCTCTTCCTGGCTTGGTATCAATAGTTTTAACTGCTTCCTCTTCCTGGCTTGGTATCAATAGTTTAAACAGCTTCCTCTTCCTGACTGGGTCTGAATAGTGTTAATAGCTTCCTTTCCTTGGGTTCTTGTCCTCTAAAGCACTTAGTGCTCATTAGGAAAAAGGGGTATGCGTAGGAAAGGAAGCCATTCATTGAACTATTGAGATACAGCCCCTGTCTGAGGGAGCATAAGTGAGACATGTACCGTGTGTTTGCCAGGTCACAATGCAGAGGCATCAATAGAAGAGGAAGAGAGGAGTGAGGAGATTCATAACACCCTCCTCCATCGATCACTCAATTAATGACAGGGAGCATCCGTCTGTATCTCAGGGACGGAGCACGGAGCAGACTGTGTGCTGCCACGCCACACACACACACACACACACACGCGCACGCACACACACGCACGCACGCACGCACACACACACACACACACACACACACACACACACACACACACACACACACACACACACACACACACACACACACACACACACACACACACACACACACACAAACACACAAACACACACACAAGCACACAAACACACACAGATATTGAGAGGTGGATGTGGTTCTCAGGCAGGTTAGGCTGTGGAGACACCCCTAAACGAACGTTCACCCCCCCAAACCATCTCATTCCTTCCTTCTCTCTCTCTTTTGTATTTGAAAACTTAATGCACAAGAAAATGCACTTTGCATCTCAAGGACAAAGACTGTCAGCAGGGGTTTGAAAATGTGTTAATACCCGTATTTGAACTATAATCTGTGATGTGTGCGTGCATGCTTGTGTGTGTGTGTGTGTGTGTGTGTGTGTGTGTCAGAGATAGAGAGAGAGAGAGAGAGAGAGAGAGAGAGAGAGAGAGAGAGAGAGAGAGAGAGCTTGGAACCCGGCTGCCTCGTCTCTTAACACACGCTCCATTCACTTTTATCACTGGTGATTAAACAAGCAGCTCTGGGGGCCGCACTTCCCCCTGAGGAAAACAATGCAATTAATGTCGGCTGCATCAAAACAACACAATAAAAAGGACCAGATAAATCTCCTCTGAGGGCCTGACTGTGAGTGAGGAGGAGCAGCAGAAGATTGTGGGTTCAGTGGCAAACCATAAGCCACGTGGGCAACACAATGGGTGCATCTTAAAGGGGACAATCTGGGATTGGTACATCCATTTTTGGACTTTTAAATTATTGATATGTAGCCATTGATTCCTGAAGAATATAACATGCCTCGTGAGCTTAGTTCAACTGTCTTACCCCATCAGAACCCAAAATACAGTATAAGCTTGTCTTAACTCTATTATTTGTAAACAATGTAATTGTAAATAAACACTATATACCTTCAAAACAATAATTTTCATCTCATGGATGGTCAGTCCTTCCGTACATAGCCCCTTCTATCAATTTGAGAGTAGATATATGTACATTTCTCAAGCCCCATCCCTTAGTTGTTTACAACAAAAAAAACACCACGTTGGTTTCACCAGTCCTGTGTTGGAAGATCAGTGTACATGAAGGAGGAAGCAATGAGAGGATGTACGCGCATACACACACATGCACACACACACACATACACGCACACACACACACGCACACACACACGCACACACGCACGCACACATGCACACACACACAAGACCCTTGTTTATAGTGTTCAAGAAAAAAGGACTGATAATTAAACCTTTTAGCACATAATGAGCTTATCTGGGGGCTGACTGCTGAAGCCATCTCACGGACCTAATCTCATCCGTTTCTCATCTTTAGGCTGTCAGTGAAGTGTGCAGATTTACATACATTTACATCTCTGCCTTTGTGTAAGAGCCCAACCTAAGTGACGATGAGTCGATAATATGCACTTATCCCCATTATCGTACGACGCGGCATGAGATTGGCCAAACACACTGGCTATAGGTGGGCTGTGTGTGCGTGTGTGTGCGTGACTCTACATGTGTGTACGTAGATACGTGCTTGTGAATATAAATTAACAAGCCGCTTTCAGACAAACACGAAAAGCACGATGACATGTCGTCATCGTTTTGTGTTTTTCTTTTATGGTATTGCACTCTATGAGATTGAAGTAACACTGTGAAAAGTATGATTAGACCGTCTCTTAGTATGACAGCAGTTTGAAAAAGTGCGCCTTGAATTACGGCTCATTTTGCGCGGGTGTGATTTTGTCACCCCACACGACGTCACTTGGGGATCTGATTTTAACACACCAGTGACGACCAAGTACAACTCAATCAAATAAAACCAAATAATATAATTTGTTTACGTTTTACATCCCTTCCATTTTAACCAGCACTAGCAATACGCACAGTGACAGCTCCAGGCAAGCACAGATAACAGCCGAGGCGAGATGAAACTTAATTTAAAATGTTGTGGTAAAATGCAGCAACATTCTTTAGAATACAACGGTGAGAAAATGATGTAGTTGAAGTTATCTTGTTCTTTGAGCAAAGCACGGTGTTGTATTTTGCAAGCTTGAAAAAACGACCTGTTTGCTAATTTATTAGCCTAGATTACATGGCCCCTTTAAATCTACCCTCAATACTCTGCAAGGACAATCTTAGTATAGGGTGTACAGAGAGGTTCCTATGACGCATGGGAGAATAAGTACCAAGCCATATGTACTGTATTAAACAATAGCTAGTTTTATTTTTGGTCTAGTATCATTGAAAAGTGTTTCAATGAAACATGTCAGCTTCATTCAAATCCAGGGAACAATAATCTTACATAAGAGTTAATGTTCTCCATACCTGTCGACAGGCTCAGTCTGTCTCTCCTTTTCTACCTCCCTCCCCCTTTCTCTCTCCCTCCCTCCCTCTGTCTCTGGGAACACCACTCCACCAGAGTTCATGTTCTCCACACCTGTCGACAGACTGGCTCCAGACTAACAGACTGCTATTTAGCCTCCTAGTCTCTCTGGACCTGGGCGTAGAACCTGAGCTGGGAACCCAAACCTGCTGGCCGTTACATACCCCAGTAAGGGGAGAGGTGAGATTCTCTTTCTCTGAACGAGGTTTGTTAAGAGTTTGAAAGAGGTGAATGCAGACAAGTTCCCTGTCTCACCCCGGGTGAATGGGGCTGGATATCAGATTCATGCATTTTCTGGAGGGCTCAGCTAAGAAGCTTTCTCACATTGACTGGGCCATACAATGAACCAGAGCTTTGATTGCCAGTGAGATTGACACCTGTCACTTATTCGAAAGCATAAGTCTACAATGGCAACACAACTGAACATGTTCATGTACTATAATGCCTGGCACACACTACATGTTTTTTGCGCGGTCTATGTGCACTAAGCCTCGGAGAACCTCTCAGATTGAATGATTCAGTCAAGCTAAATTGTACTAAACTGGTAATCGTTATGGTACATACGCCTAGCGATGCTACCACGGCAGCAGGATGCGATCACCTGCGGAATAGCTGCGGCAGCTACTCTGGGACACATGCCTCACATCTGGTCAGAGAACCACTCACGCTCTGCAAATTGAGACCGAATTTATTCAACATGTCAGAACGTTATTGGGACACCGCAGAGCGCCAGTAGAGTGTTCAGGAGCCTGTAAGAGCTATCAACTGCATATCGGGAATGTGCTTACACACGGCCCAACGTTTCACTCCAGGTTTACTCCGATTTCCTTACAAAAAATCATGTTCACATCCATTTCACAAATCCCCAGCCCAAAAAAGGGAGTTGTAGACGAGTTGTAGACTTAGTTTCTAGTTCTAGTTAGTGAATTACCTCACTGTATTATGCATTCCATTGATAAACCAAAAATGGTTCTTCAAAAGGTTCTCCTACGAGGACAGCCTAAGAACCCCTTTTTTCTTTTTTTCCAACATGAACAGAGACAAAGCAGTGTGGTCTTCTGTATCAGAACATCAGAGGAAGACACTCACAGACAACTCCTGCTGCTGTCCATCTACATATTCATGAGGTGGGCATGGAGGCGTGGAGGCAGGAAGACAGCTATCCAAGGCCATGCATATTCTATTAGTGATGAACAGCCTCAAAATACTACTGAGACGGCTCCCACACAGTCCCCCCCCGCAACGCTTAAAGGCATAGTTCACTCCGAAATCACATTTCTGTGGTTAATAAAATAAATTAGATTTCCGAGTGAACTACCCCTTTAACACTCGTCGTCCCAACGGTAGGTGCATGGGTGCAATGTGACACTAATAATTTACTCTGCTGTTGCAACAAATGGACGTTTCCGGACCTCATTTTGGGTACTTTGGTTAATAACGACGGCCCAGGGCTTCTAGTGTTAACAGAGAAGGCCAACAGCCGCCAAGAAAAACACATGGGGGAAGAAGAGGCGGTCGTTACTGGAAGAAGTGGCACCTCAGTTTTGCATTTCTCCCCCTCTGAATGGTCTAGGACAGGATATGGGGATGTTAAGATGATCCTGGATCAGTCCTCCTCGACTCAGAACATTGTTCACAATGAGGTGTCAGTTGACATGGATGGGGGGCCTCCGTGCTGCAACATGGCTATTTGAGTGTGATGCCGACCAATGGTCCTGGTGAGATTTATTCACGCCAGCGGAGACTGTGTCGTATTGACCACCACTCCTGGTGAATTCTCTGTGTTTGTGTAGCGAGCGGAGCGGTGGGAGATTGTCTGCTTATAAAGCCCCTTTTTTTATTTATCAGGCTTTAATGCTCCCTCACAGGCCCCTCTGTGGTGCTTTAGGGGCCCCCCTCTCTCTCTCCAACAGGATATATTATGCCTGCAAGCCCCCTCGGTGTACGAGATGTCCCTCTCAGAGAAACACGGAGAGCCAGATGAGGGGGACAATGTTTTGGAACTGATATAACGACCCCTCAGATGTAAGGAGACCAGAAAGACTGACTCACAGGCAATTCCAGCCTTTCCCAATGAAAGGGATTTATTGAGTCTCGATCAGATCGTTTATCTACTCCACGAGCACTAATGCTATCCTTCTTCTCCCTTTTTTAATCGCTCATATATATGGTAATGGCATTAATCAGTAGAAAATGCAGCCATTAAGTCTGCTAATTGGTATGTAAATAGGCTCACAAGAACATTGGCAGCACCAGAATCCTTTTGATTTTCAAAATAAATATGAATCTGTCACTTTTCATTTGGCATGTGCAACAAGCCAGCCAGTCACAGTGTTCTGCAAGGAAATGAACGAGATGCAGGTTTCACCATGGCAAGGTTCAGCATATATACAGGCCAAGTAATGAAATTCAGGCTTAACCTTCTCTGTCTCTCTCTCTCTCTCTCTCTCATTCTCTCTCGATAAGTCCCCCCCCCCCTTCCTCTCTCTCTCTCTTATTCCCTCTCTATATGTCTCCCCCACTCTCTCTTTCTCTCTCTCATTCTCTCTCTATCTGTCTCCCCCACTCTCTCTTTCTCTCTCTCATTCTCTCTCGATAAGCCCCCCCCCCCCCCTCTCTCTCTCTCTTTCTCTCTCTCTCTCTCTCTTATTCTCTCTCTATCTGTCTCCCCCACTCTCTCTCTCTCTTCGTTACACTTGGATCGATGGCTGACCGCGGAGGTGACCAAGCAGGAGCAAGAGAATCCAAGTCGTTTTGGGGGAGAGAGAGCAATGTAATTTTCCATGTAATGAAAAAAGCAATAACATTTTCTCGTGTTCTTAACAGCGAAGGGCTTGCCTCCTGTGCTCTCTCTTTGTTATCAGCCGAGCCAAGCGTCCAGGAACATCTCCAGCCTTTGTTATTGTATATATATATATATACAATATATATATATATATACTGTATACTCACAACTGAGGAGAAAGCCACCGGTATCCCCCATGTAAACATTTCTGGGGTTTAAAAAAAAAAAAAAAAATAATAATCTGTCATGGACTGTGGAAGGGAAAATTACTGATTGGTAGAATTGATGAGTATTACTCAGAGAGGTGGAGAGCGAGACTGGAGCCAAATACCTGAAATTTAATAAACAAAATCTCAATCTCCCAGACCATGGCAGGTTTGATGTTCATCATATTATTGGAGCTTCAGATGCATGATACAGATAAAACGCATTCGGGGAAGCTTATATCATATATGAAAACTATTCATTTCAATTACAGCTAATTCCAAACATGCCTCCTGTAGTTCTTTATTCAGATGAGTCTTTTTAAGCTAGTTTAATATATTCACGAATATGACATTCAACACAATCAACACAAGCAAACGGAAGGCTTCACGTGCAATGTGCAATGTAGTCATCTCAGGTGTTTTTTGATAAGCAACCTTTTTTTTGGCATGTAGAAATCCAAGGTACCGTTTGAATATGGTTGCCTATCCCCCCCTGTTTATTAAAGCTTGGATTAACACGACAGGACGTTTTGCCTGGGGAGCTGCCCGCCACCACAGCCGAGGGAACAGTTATCGCGCGAGTGACAGCAACACTACGGCTACAGCTAATATACTTGACTGATGCGCAGTTTTCACCGTGTCACAAGGCAGAACAAAAGAGCGTTATCTGAAGCGTGAATAGAAAGGTAGAACAGGAGAGATGTGGGGAGTGTGGAGCCGCTGGGGCCACTGGAGATGAGAGGCACGCGAGACGAGATAGCGCCACCGCCGTCGTCGCCACCGCCGTCGGGGAGTGAATTAAAACAAAAACAGTTGGGGATTAAGTCGGACTTGTTGACAGGAGAAAGATGAACCACATTTACTTTACCTTTTTTTTTTTTTTTTTTCACCTTCTACTCACACTCAAGAGTTGTTTTTATCACATTCAATAAATAGAAAGGCTGAATTTCATGGGTGGTCGGTCTCAGTGTCCCACCAGACGGGGTGCACGGATCCATAAATGTTATGTTGTTGATTGTCTGCCTATCTCCCTGAGAGATATGTACGGTATTGTGGGAGCCAGAATAATTCTCTCCATAAGCTTGTATTTGTCAGTGCAGATTCTACCTAAAAAAAAGAATGAACCCGAAAACAGAATTCACCACTGAGTCTCCACAAAGAAGCACCAGACGAGTTATTAACCAACACCAGTGGATATGAAACAGAAAGATAAGACCAAACTGAATGTCTAAGAAGAAAGAAGTCGTCTTAGAAATAGTCTTTTGGAAAGTCCTATCTGGATGTCCCACCCCATTGCTTACTGCCTTATCTCCATCTCATTCTGCACAGAATATCACTGTTATCTCACCTTTATTTACACCAGGAAGTCCCATTTAATAAGGAATCTCTTCTACAGTGTATAGCTCATCATGTTGTCTGGATAGATGTATTTGACAATATATATACACTGTATATATATATATATATATATACTCACTAAGTACTTTATTAGGAACACTATACTAATACTAATACTAATACTTTGCTCTCAAAACACCCTAAATTCTTTGTGACATTGATTCCACAAGATGATGGAAACATTCCTTTGAGATTCTGGTCCATGATGACATGATTGCATCATGCAATTCCTGCAGATTTTTCAGATGCACTTTCAAGATGTGAATCTCCTGTTCTACCACATCCCAAAGGTGTTCTATTGGATTCAGATCCGGTGACTGGGAAGGCCACTGAAGAACACTGAACTCATTGTCATGTTCATGAAACCAGTTTGAGACGACTTTCGCCTTGTGACATGGTGCATTATCATGCTGGAAGTAGCCATTAGAAGATGGGTAAATTGTGGCCATGAAGGGATGCACCAGCACAATACTCAAAAAGGCTGTGGCTGTGTAATAAAGTGCTCAGTGAGTGTGTGTGTGTGTGTATATATATATATATATATATATATATATATACACACACTGTACTCATTGAAGGTGCTTAGCAGCAATCTAAAATAGTCCTGTCGTATTACATTTCGATGGCAGTACAACGTTTTCACTCTGGCATACACTCTGGCATACTACGTCTCCATGCACTTCTCCAACAGCTGGAGGACTGTGAGGAGCCAGGGTCACACACACAACGATAAGTAGCCCATTCATTCATTCATTCACTCATTCATTCATTCATTCATTCATTCATTCATTCATGTCTATGTTGTATGGTGGTTGGTTGGAGTATGGTGGTGCAGAGAAACAGTCGGCTCTGACTCAATGCTGCTTCTCTTAGCTGAAGCTTCACTCTCAAGGCTTACATCCGGCATGGTTTCTATTGACACTGGGACTATGGGTATTTATTGAAGCTTTTCCGGTTTAACTGCCTTGCTCAAGGGCACACATACAAACAAACAGACAGGCAGACACACTCAGACACACACGCACCTCCACGACCCACTTGAGGATGCGAACTGGCAGCCCTCCGGTTAGGGCCAAGGCTAAAGCACTGTCATGTATGTACTCCTCCATCAAGAGCACGGCTGAATTACAGTTGGAGAACGCTTTAATTTCTCTTTTTTTCCTGCCAGGTTGAGAGCAGCTTCTCAGTGAGGAGCTCGTCCTCCCAGTCATGTGTGACCGGCTGGGTTTCCACGGTGGACCGCGGCCACGCCTGAGAGCCCAACTAATTAGGCCTCATTATCAGGCCACTTAAAATGGCCGCCTGGAGTAGAGGGAGTGCAACAGAAAGAGCCTGTTGTTGGAACCCAGAGACGTAGGGAGCTCATATTCCATTCTGCCTGGCAGGGAAAGAGCGATTACAAGTAGCCTGGTACACACCAGGGAGAAATGATGCCAGCCTTGGGTAGGGGAGACAAGGTAAGAATGAGACCCGCTTCTCCGGCGGTAAATAGAAAGCGTTCTCCATCTGTCTCTCTCTCTCTTTTTGCCCTTCATCCCTCCTTTGCAGAGCCTGTCTTTGTGTGAGGGAGATAGAGGGAGAGGTGAGGCTGAATGGCCATTGTGTGCCTCCACACGGCAATGACACAGTGCTATCTCAAAGGATCTGTGAAACCCGCACACTCTCATGCACATGCACACACAAGCACACACACACAAACACACGCACACACAGACACACGCACAGTATAGTTATGGGGTCACAGCCCAGACTTTTCAACACTGTGAAAAAAGAGGACAGGGTTCCCACACCTCTACAGAGAAGGGCTTGTGTGTGTGTGTGTGTGTGTGTGTGTGTGTGTGTGTGTGTGTGTTTGTGTGTGTGTGTGTTTAGATAAATTAAGCAAAAAATGAGGGCACATGGAAAGCATACCAGTGTCCAGAAAAAAACACAGGAAAACTGAGTTCCAGCCTTGGCGATTTATGTTTTCATAAAGGTGGAGAAGAAAGGGAGGAGGAGAGGAGGGGAGAGGAACCCAGAAACAAAGGGCCAGTTAATGATCCTCGAGGAGACATGAGGGAGATGACACCCTGCTCCCTAGATCTTCATCTACAGACAGCAGGAACAAGAGAGATGGGGAGAGAGCTTTCACCCTGGGTCACAGCACAGGCCACACACACACACACACACACACACACACACACACGCACACAGGCACACACGCACAACGGCGACATTAACACACATTTTCTGTCTAGATATTTCCTTTGTTTTTCGGCTTTTCATAATTGCATACATACTTTATGCAGAGGCTCATCCTCTCATGATTATCTGTCACACTAGCAGCGGTGGTGGTGTGGAAGTGTTTATTTGTGTGTGTGTGTGTGTGTGTGTGTGTGTTTGTGCATGCGTCTGATGAAGGTCACTTTAGACTAAAAATGCTATTAACATTGCAAATTTGCACTGATCCACTGATTGAGTGTGAAGACTCTTCTTCTGAGTCTGTCTGTCAGATAGTTGTATTCTCCCAGTCAGTGATGTGAGCAAGGTGGGGTGGGGAGTCGGATTCCCAGTGCAGGAGAGACCGCCAACTATGTCTATTAGTGTCATACCATGGCCCCTGTGGGCTGTCAGACAGAGCTGCTGTGACAAGGCCAGGGTCAGGTGCTGACTAGGGTCTGTCGTAACCCCTGCCTGTCCCTCTAATGCCCCCAAACCCCCCACCCAGAGGTGGCTTCGCTGGGTCACTGGTGTGAATGAGCACCGGGTACTGAGCTCAGATATCCTGACGCAATTACCTCAGGCTGGGGGAGGGGGGGGCAGCAGAGGGAGAGAGAAGGAAGAGATATAGAGAGAGGGAGATACTGTAGCTTGCCATGAGTATACTCTTAACAGCAGAGAAAGGACCAACATCAGGCACAAGATTTGAACTAATGTGCTAAATCAACTGGTTTGACTGGTTTGATGTAGCAATTGACTGATTATTGTAATATAATATAATGTACATTCATTATTGTTACACAGTTCATAAACATAAGGTATTATTAAGCAAAAGCCTTGGCACTTGAGGACAAGATGTGGAAACAAAGCCGAAATAGGTACATAACATCGACTGTAAAAATGAACAGTCGTGTATTTCCGATTCCATCATGCCACATCTGCAGCTGATGCTGTAAAGCTTAGCGTTCACCTGGGATTCCTCACAGGACAGACGCGTTGAAGAATGAGTACAATACATCACTGTATCTCACTGTCACCGCCTCTCCCTTTCCTCCGGCTCATTCTTCCTTTCTCTAGCATTATTGCACCCCCCCCCCAACCCCCTCCCCCCTCTCTCTCTCTCTCTCTCTCTGACGGGCTAGGTCTCGTGCCATCCTGCGCTGCGTGCGTGTCTCTCTCTGGGCTGCTCCTGATAAGCAGGTAATTCATCATCGCGCTGAAGGCTACACATGGAGCCTTATCAGGCCTTCACAAGGATTCGCCCTCCGCCAGCAAGGTCTCTGTTTGGAATGTGACCCGCAGCCTCCCAGCACCAAATTACCATGACAACATTCAAATTATCCCAAGCAAATGACAAGAGACGAATTAATATATTTCCCCATCATCCTCGGTGCCGGACTTCCAGCCCTCAATTTGTGTTTCTATTATTGTGGGGAAGAGAATGGTTAACCAAACCCACTGTGTGTTAGAAAGGCTTTAATGAATGCAAATTGCCCGTCTCTCTTTTTTCACACAGAACAATGTTTAAGAATAGTCGGGTGGGATGTTAAAAGTGATACTACTTCCCTTCCCCTTCCCCCCTTCTTTTTTTTTTAACAACGTACAAAAGGCTCGTAATAGCAAATGTAATTCAAGCGACACAATAAAACACAATCATGCAGAAATATAGCGTATTTTAGCGGACAGATTCATGAAAGTGGTTTGCCATTGTGCGCGTGTAATTGAATCAGGAATAAATAAGAGATGATGATGATTGTGTGCGTGTGTGTGATGACAGGACAGCGGTGATGGGCGAGGATGTGTGATTGAGTCAAGGGAGGAAGAGAATCACAGCTCTCTTCTACCCATCTCGCTCTTTTGTCAAGAGTGAGAAAATCATAAACCCTCAAATTGCCCAACGAGAAGAATATATGAGATGTTTAACAAATGTCTGGCAGCCTCTTTGTTTGACATGTGAAAAGTCTGTGTGTGCGTGCGTGCATGTGTGCGGCGGGGGAGACGTGCAGACAGACAGGAGATAGTGATCTCTCTGGTGCACCTTGCCCATGACGAGGTTAGATTATGAACTGCACCTCTCTATCTCTCACTTCTATTCCACAATCTAGTGTGTGCTCATCTTAGATCCCCTGGGATTGAAGTGTAGACTATTTAAAAACTGCACTACAATAGATAAAGTTCAACACTGAGGGCTTTTGATTATTCCACAATAAATGCTGTGTTACGGCACAAGAAATGTCTCACAACAACACAGTTCTAGTGATTGTTTATGATTGGAGTCAAGTCTAGTACTTGTGCCTTTCCTTCTATGGTTCTCAAGTGTCTTTCCACAGCCTGGCAAGCAGGGCCAATAGACCCGCACAGAACATTACAGTACCGGCTTGAAAACAGTCAATGGAAGACACAAGCCATAACAGTTCCGAAGTTCCCCTGTAAGGCATTTGGATCGTTAATTAACAAGGTCATTAACAGAGGGGACGGAGGTAACTGTGAAACGTTAGCCGGCTGTTTGCATTGATCGCAGCACCCCTTAAAAAGGCTACTCAACATGTGACTGATCGCTTGGCTAGAGTGAATCACCATGGTAATTATCGGCGAGAGCCAATTGGATAACAAGGCCATCCATACAGACACACACACACACACACACACACACACACACACACACACACACACACACACACACACACACACACACACACACACACACACACACACACACACACACACACACACACAAAGATAGATACACCACCCAATTTTTTCTCCTCTAAAGAACTGATTCCAAACCTGCAGGCCTCATTAGATTGGAGGCATTATACAAAACAAATCACACTGTGTATATTACAAATAACTAAGAACCAATCAAACAGCTTCGTCAACCCGACAGTCTCTTACTCAGAACTGGGATGACTAACGTCAACAGGGGAAGCCGTTATTAACTCTCCCAGAGCACAGCTGAGGATGGCCTTTGTTTAAACAGCTCAGTGGCCTCAGAGGCCATTTACCATCGCGTTGGAGAGGGAGAGTCCATTATCCAAGCAGTCTACCCAAGTAGAGATGCATATCGTGAGAGAGTAGCCTTGGTTATCACCCTATCTGCTGTTCTGTCATACTGTCCCCTCACATGGCCAAAGATGCATCTCCACCACTCCTAGAGGGATGGGGTAACAGGCCATTGTCCATTTAACTGCAGCCATTATGTTGTCATTTTATCAAAATGATAAATGTGCTCATCCTATACATGTTATTCACTTGGAGGCCATTGTTCATGAACTATCGTTTATTTATGAACATCAGACATCTTCAAACAGGGCTAGGAGTGGAAGTACTCCATTGAAACCAATGTGAAAACCCTTGTGAAGTGTGACCAATAGAAAACTGTGATCAGTTTTCAGTTTTTTATCCTCTTGTGTTTTTATCTTGTTGTCTTTTTATTTATCCCTGTGTTTTTGTAAATATTTCCTGTAAAAAGCACATTTTTATTTAATTAAAAACTGCTGCACACCGACGCACCAAAACGACGACATTTGATTGGAATGGCTCCATTTAGACATGTCCCCCCATGTATGAGCACCCCTGGGCAACCGTCACATTGGACAGATTGCAGTTTGAGATGCCATGGCGTCCTAGCTATAGCACTGAAAAGAGCAGCCCGGAGCGAGCGGAAGCCTCCTATGGTTTTTGAGGGAATGCTTTTTTTTGGCAGTCTGGTCCCATATCTGTTGGCAGGCGTTGGTCGGAGCGGTCTCTGAATCATCTGTTGATCACTTAATTACAGTATGCTTCGAAGGAGACAAGCGAAAACAACGACTACTGTTGTGCAAGATGCCATACCTCGACTTGTTGACGAGAAGTCAACACTCAGGTCTTACCTAACACTCAGAGTCCCGGAGGAGAGAGAGGGAGGGAGGGGGGAGGGAGAATGAGAGAGAGAGAGAGAGAGAGAGAGAGAGAGAGAAAGAGAAATGGAGAGAGAGAGAGTGAGAGATGCCTATGAGTTCTGACGGTTAAGAGCAACTGGAGAGGCGTGGAGTAGGAACAGTTTTGCTGTCCGTTGACTTAGATGGCTCTTGCCATTCTGTGGCTAATCTTTAACTCTAGTCCTGCAAACTCTACTACCACTAACCCCCTCCCCCCCCCGCACGCACACACACACACGCACGCACGCACACACACAAAGCACCTCACCTAACTCACTAACACCTAAAGCAGGCTAAATAGATGAGACAACTCACACACACACACTAATATGGCATAAACATAATAAATGTGACACCGTTGATCGATTACTGATCTAAGATTTTACCCTGAAAGATTTTCCGAAAAGACCAACACCAGATGCAAGCACTTCTACTTTAATAAGCACAGGTATAAAAACACACATTGCCTATCGTAAAATCATCACAGTTATAATGGTGTTCATCAATCAATTAGAGAGCAGCCTAGCCCTCAGCGAGCCGCATTCTTGTCAATTTGCCATAACTAACGCATTAAAAATGACAGATTGCCTATTTTCACTAGCTTTGTCATTGAAACTTCTTGATGGAGGTGACTGCATGGTAGTACTCGGAACAAGAGATTAAAACAAAACTAAACCAGTCTTTCAAACACACCAACAGTTTGAAGGTAGCCTGTTTTAGAATTAGAAGGGACCAAAAATCTGCTACAACATGCCATGCCCTTGAAGTTCAGCAGGGAAGTCTATACTCCTCCAAGGCCTAATTGAGTGTTTTACAACTCAAGGCACCCTGCAACAACATTGTTTCTTTTCATTTGAGTCTTCAGCTCATTTGTAAACAAGAACTCACAAGGGTCCAATCAAGGGCCCTACCTTATTAAAGAAATAAAACAATACAAAAAAAGACGCCCAGCAATTGGAGCGCTTTAAAAATCAGCCTCAGGAATGTCAATTATATTGGTTAAACCAGGTTGCTGTGGCACTGCTATGACCCTACATCTTTCTATAGCTGATGAGCTTCAAGTTTAAAGCTTTATGTGTATGAAGAACACATAAAGTATGGACTGAATCCTTACTTGAGATCCCTGTGTAGGTGTACCATTAACATCAATGGTACATTGATGTCAATGGGGAGATTTGTGTAGCAAAGATTTGGCCCCAAGTGTCTAATATCCATCGACAGTCTAAGCAGTCTTAAACACCTACTGGTGAGCAGATTGTAGTTAGGGACACTGCAGGTGACATCATGCTGCTTCTTCTTCTTCTTCTTCTTCTTCACTCTCACTCTCTCTCCCCACCTTCCTTGATTCCAGGGATTAACGGCACCAGACAGAGGACCCCCTCACATGGTTGAAAATAGCCCACTCTAATCTACACGGTGCAGACCAGAATAGCCCAGCGAGGGTCAAAATAAACCTTATCTCCACCCATGCACAACTTCGCTGGGTTCCCATTGAGCTCCATCCGTCGCAAACCCAAGGTGAAAACCAATGGTGTCGGTGCACAATTAGTGATAAAGAAAACAAAACACTGAGTATGCCTGCACTACAGGTGTATGGCACCCCTGAATCTCAGTATGCAGTCTCCAAAGCAGCAAAATGGGGGATTGGTATATTCTGAGGTGGCTTTCTGTCCTCTATCAGCTAACTAAAAGCATTCCCGCACTTCCAAGTTTCAACGTGGGACAGCTGCAGGGAGAACAGACTGGCGTGCTCTCAGTTTAGACTCCACTTTGTAACCTGGGGGAGAAGCTGTAACCAGGGCGGAGGGATCACACGTGAAAGTAAACAGGCGATGCTTGACATCCATCTCGTAACACCATCATCCACACAATGTCCTGAAAACAAACAGCTACGGCGGGGGTTGAGAGATGGGGTGCATGTAATACGTTAAATACAGCTATAAGGATTATAGTGTAGCATCAGGTATCTATAATACAGTAATAATGACATTAGCATGGTATTTAGGCTTGTGAAAACCTTCAGACAGTGTGGAACAGCAAAATGTGTTCACCCAAGCTGTGGGTAGATTTGCTTAGTACTGTAGCTAGTACCTGTGGCTATGTTGATTGATGTATTTTGACTATTTTTGTCACATTAGGCAATTGTTTTATGAAAAAGATTTCTCAGGCAGAAGTTTAAGAGTGACCATAGCTACAGCACTTAAAGGCCCCCCATCCAGAGCGGTGAAAATGGTTGTGTGTCACATGGTATACCTGGAAATCAGAACTTTTCAGGTAAATCAACACTATGCAATATTGAACATGCAAGACGGCGGGGGGCAACGACCCCCCTATCCGTGGTCAGTGGAACAACGGTGAACATGCTTTTTACTGCACAACTCATCGCATCTGCACAGTGTCTTGGTGATCTGTATTGGCAGTCTCTCATACTGTAAGTAACAAGCACTCCCTTCGCACAGGGGCACATATGCGTGCGTACGAGCACAAACACACCGCAGTACGCAACCACCTCAGAGAACAATACCCAGAACGAGAAGAACTTCCCCAGAAGCCAGCTGTGACAAACAGCAGTCGATTGAAACATATTCACCGGAGTTATCACCGTGAAACCCTCCATGCTTAGGGGAACCCCCATCCTCCACAACTATAACCTACGAACAAGCATGCTACTGTAACAATGTTATAAAAAAAAATAAAAAAAATCTGAAAAGGCCTAGTAAAAGTGGATGGATCTATCGTGAAAAAGACTAGACTGGGGATAACAGTAGCAGCCATGGGAGTTAAGGGAAATGTTTCTGGGGCATCTCTGCTGTTCATACATTAGCATTAAACAGACTTTTCCTCTGTGCTGTACATGCTGCTGGTGGTGGTGAAGCTAATGTAGGTTTCATAGGCGCGCTGAGGCACCAGGCTAATGATTTGCCTTTCGCCCCCCATTTTGTTAGCTAGCGCTGTTTTAGAGACACTAAGAGACACTAGCTCTCCTCTCAGCCAAGCAGTTCAAACAGTTTATGAAATCATTTCTCAAATACAAACTTCAAAGGATTTAAAGTTTGCCTGGCACAAAGGGACCAATGGAATTGTATCAAAACTGCACACCCCTGCCCATCTGGCCCTCCAGGCAGGCGCAAGCAAACGCTCAAAGTATTTGAGAGTATTTCAGTAACTTTTGGACCCTAGTCTGCGACTGAGTCTCATTGCTATGATGGCTCAGGCTAAGGGTGCCCCGGTGGCAAACAATGATCTCACCACACTGAGGAATCATGGGAGTTGATGCTATGGACAGTGAAAGCCAAGGTCATCCCCGCCTACTTGGTGGGAGAAGTTGATCACATGATCACTTCTTGTACATACCTACTGTACTGTAGCATGTATTATGGTTCAGTCCTGTGCATGTGCACTTTAATGTTATTATGCAAGCCACTGTCTTCCAGTGCTGACAAGGATGAAGACCCCTACCGCCCTTTATGTTCCAGCATTAATCATCCCATCCCATCCCTCCCTCCCTCCTGTCAGAAGAAACGCACACCATATTCCCCCCTAGTTCCAGATCTCAAGACAATGGTCAAAAGCGAGACCACATCAGCATACGCCTGAACCCAAACACGGGATGAAGGTGTCACCAATTACAGAAGAAAGACGAAACCACCTGTAACCTGTGGGACATTTTCTTTGTCACCTTGAATGGCAGCCTCTGAAAGCCGTGAAAACACTACACACACTCAACAAGGTGCATCTTTCATGAGGAACGGTCAATACAGAGAGGCTACAGCAAACAAGCCATCCAGAGGAAAAATATGAGGCATCAAATAATGTGATAAATAATGTATCCCCACTGATCATCTAATGGATTAAAAGAGACCCCCCCGCCCCCCCACTCCCCCACCCCTGTCATTTGAACAAACACTAGCAATAACTGAGGACTGGGGCTTAAATTGAATAAATTGGTGCAGGCGGGAGTTGGGGGCGGGAGTGGGGGGGGGTCTAATATCGCTTCAAAAGCATGACAATATCCATTTGGGTTCAACATTCTGCCTTTGATGAATTGATGTATTAATGAATGTGAGGGTTCAGTGTCCTCTGCCATGCCTGGGCTTCAATAGAAGTGTAAATGATGTGCTGTGACATGTTACTGAACAGAGCTTTGATCTGCCATTTGACTAGAGCCCGTTCACACTGAAAGGACTGAACGGGAAAAGAGGAAACGCACACAATACACACACGCGCACTCAGGCACACGGTCAGTCATGCTTGCATGTACACACGCACACGCACACGCACACGCACACACACACACACACGCACACACGCACACACGCACACACACACACACACACACGCACACACACACACAGATCAGCCCCTTCTCTCTGATCCCCTCCCCCCCAACAACCCAGATACAGATACAGACATTTGTAACATAGATTTAATTGCCCCAGTGGGAAAACAAATGTTTGAATACAAAACATGATTGCTGTGCAGTGTGGTACAGTCCATGTGGTATACTGTACCAGCGCCTGTCAGAAATACTCAATGCTTTAGATGATCAGATTTACAGGCTTTAGATGATCAGATGTACTTGTGGTTAAAAAGCGTGCAACACTTTTTAGCCAACATCTTCAGAGACAGATATGATGAAGAGGGAACTTATCACCTCCATTTTCACGGTTTAGGCTGGCCCCTGGCCTAGAGAGCAAAGTTGTTCTGCTGCCACTAAGTGACTATGGTCCACTGGCTGGCTGTGTACAGTGTGACTCACCGTTGTCAAGACGTCAAGGCGTGATTAGGTCTGCTGATGTTCTCTCTGATGCCATCATAACATTGTCTTGGAGTGGCATAATGTGAGCACTCAGCTGCCCTGTGCGTGGACAGGCATACAGATGGGGACTGAGGGGCAGGGGACACTGCTGGTTTTGTGTGTGTGTGCTTGTGTGTGCACGTGCACTGGGTGTGTGTGTGTGTGTGTGTGTGTGTGTGTGTGTGTGTGTGTGTGTGCGCGCAGGTGCGTGTGTGCGCAGGTGCGTGTGTGTCAGACTGTCGCTCTGACTCAAGGCTCTTACTACAGTTCTATTGACAATATTACACAAACAGTGAAAGGCTCAACACTAAATATTCATCACAATATGTAGCCAATTCAATAATTGCACAGGAAGAACAGAGGGAGATAAAGTTATTAGAGAAAGACCACACACAGGGAGTTGAGGGCTGGGGCATATGAGACCCTAGTGAGGGGTCCACAATTATGAAACACTGCCGAGGGGTCCATAATCATGAGACACCGGCTAGGGGTCTGGAGGTAGGGAACGGAAGTGTTCTGACTTCTGAGGCTCTGTAGGCGGCCAGGCTAAATTAATAACACGCCAAAGAGGAGAATGTGTCCCACGTCAGACGTCCCACTGTGACAAATACCCTTCCCTGGTTCCCTTTATTGATCACTGCTAAACACTCCAGCTGGCTCTCCATGAAATATTCATAATTCAATTTTGACAGCTTTTTATAATTTCTAAATATTTCAAGGCAACAATAGCTCACAGCAACACTATAACAAATCAAGGGGAGGAGAAAATAAAGAAGAATTATGGCTGTCCCCTTCCCCCCTCCTCCCCCCAAGCCCAGCCCGCCCTACCTCTGACAAATGGACGCCCTGTCACACAGTGTGAGAAATCCCGCAGTCACACACAGCAGCTCGTTAATCTCCCCCAGGCAAGGCCCAGGGATGTGTGTGTGTGTGTGTGTGTGTGTGTGTGTGTGTGTGTGAGGGGTTCTCTCCTCATCGCCTCTGGGCAGTAACAGAGACATACACACACTCTCAGAGCTCCCTGAGTAAGACTGGCCAAGACTCCAGGTCCAGTCAGGATATTACTGACCAATCAGAAAGCCCACATCACCGATTGACAACTGGCAGAGCTCTGACCCACCCAGGGCGGGGGGGGTGGGGGGGGGGGGGGTTGTGGTGTATACATTCACTGATTACCATCAATGACCACTAATCTTGAGTAAAGAGACTGAGAAAAGAGGTTACTTAACCCCTAGGGTGGAATAATAAGTCCTTCAGACCTTCAGGTGCATTCTGGGCAACGTAGTGCTCTGATATGGCAAGGCAATAAGTTGAAGGATGTTCATTAAGTAAGGCCGCATTTGCATAAATTGGCAATTATATTTCACCGTTCTAACCGAGACATGTAATCATTTGTTTCCAGCAGTTTAATTACAGTATACTATAGCTCACTGATGACTGCCTGATGTCATTAAATGAAACACCTTATTGTTGCTTATCATGGCATATTAAGGAAATTACATGAGTCATTTTTCACCGGGGGGGGTGTGCCTACCATGTGTAACAGTCTCAGGCAAGTGCCGTGGTTGGCTCCTTTAAGACGAGAGGAACTTACAGCCACGAGACGCAGGCAGAAACGAATGAAAAAGAACCGAAATCAAACCGCCACAGTATCATAGCAGGGGCGCTGCAAGTGCTGTCATTATTTTGCATAATTGCAATAGAAAATAAGTATTTCCCCGACTGATTGAATTGCGTCTAACTCTGCAGCGGCAGGCATAAACAATGTTGTCATCTGTCACTGAGACTTGAGCTCTATATTCTAGTTGTTGTTTTTTTGTTTAGATTTTTTCCATTGCAGCCCGCAGAACATTCATATTTGTGTGTAATGAAAATAATTACTTTATGTATTACCTGCAGGTACCCCCCTCCTCTTACGATCACTCACACTCCCCTGCTCGCTCACGCGCACGCAAGCACACACACACACACACACACACACACACACACACACACACACACACACACACACACACACACACACACACACGTCCTGTCAGTCAATCAGCACAGACTCCCCCAGCCCTGAGAGTCCTCTGTCTCATTCATCATCAGTTGTCTGTCAGTTCTCTCTCTCCAGTCGCTCTCCCTCTCCCTCTCTCTCCTTCTCTCCATCTCTCTCTCTCTCTCTCTCTGCTCTGCTGCCTATTAATGACACTCACTACACCAGCCACCAGTCGCGCCGTGGCAAATCAGCTCCATCTCTCATACTCCTCTCTCTACCTGAGCAAACAAATAGAAAACGCCCAACTCAACTAACAATAATGAACAATAGCACAACTGCAAGAAATGGTAGATAGACAGACGGAGAGACAAAGGGGGAAAGACACTGAGATAGAGAGCTGCCTCCTAGGCTGCACTTGAGGTTGTCTGTAGGCTGACTTGACTCATCTAGCCATGTTTAGAAACAGGAAGTGTGTGTGTGTGTGTGTGTGTGGGGGGGGGGGGGGGGCAGGAGCAGCCCCTCAGAAACACACCATGTCCAAAATATTTATTACCAAAACATTAGAGCACTGTCCCCCCCCCCCCCCCCCCCCCCCATGGGAAAACCCAGGAAATCCCATACCAGCCACATTTGAGGTGGGCTATGGGGAATCAGGGAACCATAATACAAGTCATCCATCCTCCAGCCCCCTCTAACTCCCCGCTCCCCAGGCCAGACCATGAGCCTGGCTGGCTTTGTTCCTCTGTGGGCAGCTGGGCTTTCAAAGGCTCTCACTCTCGCCAGCTTTCAAATCTGCCAGACGGAAATAGGAAATGTCAGGCCCAGATTCTGCCTGTAATTCTGCAAACCATTTTGCCGGGTCTATTTATTCATGTATTCCTCAATTGAATTAAATATGGTGGCAATGATGAACAAGGCCTTGGCGAACCGAAACGCTGCGGCGGCCATTGAGGGACAGAGAGAAGGGAGAGATGAGAGGGTTCCTGTTAACTCGCAGAAAGTGATAATGTTTGGGGACATAATGAATCAGTGTGTCTCTATGCCCTGCTCTGCTAGTGTCCCTGGCAGCCATCTTTGGGTGAGTGTATTAGTTCATTGCAGAGTATCGGTGAGTGTCTGTGTGAGCAGCAGCTGCACCAATTCCTCCCCTCTGTCTCTGGGGAAGGGTTCTTTCTCTTCATTAAGTCATCTGTTCATACAAAAGAGGCAGAGATATCCCTCTCTCCTCTCCTCTCCTCTCCTCTCCTCTCCTCTCCTCTCCTCTCCTCTGAGGGCTCTGGCAGAAAGCCACCACTCTCCAACATGACTCTGGAACTTGTTCATGTACTCAGCTGGGCCAGCTGCTTTAAATACACTCACACACTATGTGTTGATCTACTGGAGTTGATGATGGATATACCCAAGGGACAATGACATAGGGACAATTCCTATTGCTGTCCAGAGAGTCACCTTTCAAACTAAAGATTTAATTCAACTGTGTGTGTGTGTGTGTGTGTGTGTGTTTACTGGTGGCTGTGCAGACTGATGTATCCATGGGCGCTCTCACACACATATACTGTAGGTAGAATGACAGATACTGTACACTGGCTAAACACACACACACACACACACACACACACACACACACACACACACACACACACACACAGCCTGTCGGTACACAGTAGAGGTAAAGGGGTTGGCCTTTTCCAGATGCTCCCTATTCCCATCTCAGCATTAGAGCATTTTAAGGCTGAATTAAGCCTTTAGGCATGTCATTAAGGTTCAGTGTGCCAGTGCAGTAGGCAACAGTTTGCAATGAAAACCCAAGGTGCATTTAACAGCGAGCCATTATAGCCAGAGCCTTGTTTGAGCCAAAAGCTATATCCTGAGTGTGAGCTCCTGTACTCTCTGTGCTAATGCACACTGTATCCACTAGTGAAGTCATTAAAAAGCTAGTGGAATAGTCCATGTCAGTGCCCCTCCTGTCGCTGCTGCAGAGGACGCTCCCTCAGCGTCTGAGCACGGAGGCCTGATAAGAGAGACAGAGCGAGCGAGCGAGTGAGCGAGAGAGAGAGAGAGAGAGAGAGCGAGAGCATGTTTGATTTTTCTCTCTCTAGGAACCCCAGCACATCCTCCTCTCTGAGTGCTGCATTTGCCCGTCATCCACACAAGTGTCATCTAATGGACCCAGCTGCCCACAGAAAAGAGACTCAAGTGGCAGTCTATTGATAGGAAGTGATAAGAAAATACAGGAAGCTAGCTGCTGGGATTTTTTTTATATTTTTTTGTATTTCATGGCACAAAACCTTTTCATGCTGGGGCTCTTCATCGGGTTCAGCGAGGTGGGATTGGTCCTTATTTATGGAAGGTGCGAGACTATTGAATGGTTTGAAGTAAATACTTTACAATTCTCTGTGGTTACCCATCCCCCCCCCCCCCCCCCCGCCCTCCAGCACCTCTGCTAGTGACTGTGGTGGAAGGGGGCAAGGGGACAGATGAAAGGGGAAGCTTTGTCTGTCTCGAAAAAGCCTCGGCATGAGACTGGGCTGTTAAAGTGAGAGCAAATGGATGAGGATCAAAAGCAGAACACAAGGGTGGATTACCACAAATTCACTCATAATGGCCTCTTTTTCATCCGACGTCTTAGAACTGATTTTTACCACAAAGGACATAAATTACCACTCTACTATTGTGCCATTTCACATGCATCATTTTGTCTCTTCCAGAATACCACAGGAGATTTCTATGTCTGCCTCTGAGGTCAAAAATAAATAAATAAAACACCCAAAAAAGAGAGCACTTCCCTCCAAATGATTTTGAGGGTCATTTTTTTTATTTTGTTTGAAATATAATTGAAAAATAATCTCCACTAAGCTCAGGCCTGAACTTAATTTGAAATGGAAGCAAGGGGAACATTAAAATAGTCCTGTTTCTCTAAAAAAAAAAAAAACATCGCTGACATGGGAGGATAAAGAGCCAACGTGATTTAGCTTGCTGCTGGGCATGAAACACTAGTGCTGTGTTAAGGGGTAGAGGAGGGGAGGACTTATAGCTGAATGCACATGACACATGACTACAAAATCAAAAGTATTGAGCTATCTCCAAGGGGTGATAAATACTGCGTGTGAAATTTCGTTCACTCCTTTCATCCATCCGTCCGTCCATCCATCCATCTTATCTGGTAAGGGAGGTGAGTGTGTTCAATTGGAGAATGACAGGTAGGGCGAAATTCAGTTAGTCACAAATTATCAAATTTATACGACAAGCTTGTGTGGATTTTGTTTTTTTTATAGGTAGATGTTACAGAAACAAATTCTTGCCAAACCTTATCTGAATGCTGACCTTCCCAAAGGCCTGTGACAGTGACGGTGTCTGTGCCAGTACCATTCAGTGTAGCTAGCAGCAGGGCTATCTGCACACCTAATACTGAGTTTCTGTCACTCTGCATGGCCACATTAAAACCAACGCTGGCTCCCTCCACCACAGGGGTGAGAGGGACTGAAAGGGCTGTATTTTCAGCTGGGGCAAAACGGACGAAAGTCCAAATGCAGGCGTATTGACAACGTGTCGGCGACAACAGGTGAGTCCCTGTGCTCAGGTGGGTGGATTAGCGGTAAAAGAGGCGTGTTCATAAACACTGAGCTGGCCACCGCCAGTGCCTGCATTTGTGCTGACTGGTTTTTACAACGTTAAAATGGAGCCCAAAGTCTCCTAAGTCAGGTGCATTATGAGCATAAGCATGC
>NC_139668.1:12909781-13035421 GCF_951799395.1 Argentina silus | reverse complement strand
GTAACAACCACACACTAACAGCAGCACGTAGCATTTTCATTAGAAATACAATGGCGGCATTCACCACTCCCCAAGGCATGTTGTTCAGCATTTTCACAAGCAGAATATGCTCCAACATGAACGAAAAAAGAGACCTGTGAAGTGCAACGAAACAAGAAACCCCCCCAAGAGGAACATGTCTGTCATCCAAAAAGCTGAGGCCAAGTCTCAGGTCCTCCCTCTCCTATCCAGTTCACTGTCCATCACGCGCTCTCATTGCCCCTCCCTCTCTCTGTGACAGGTTGACTCAGGTTCAACAGGGCCAGGTTTTCCCCCGGGCCCAGCCAGACCAGACCCCACCATTAAAAGACCAATACTCCATACTTTAACCACATCTACCAGGAGAGAGAAATACCACTGGAGTTGACATTTACACCCGGATTCTCAGCAGTGCTCCTGTGTAGGAGAACTATTTGCCAGGAGCCCTCTATGTTCACAAAGCTTTAATCAAACAGTCATTTGACTAAATGAAAAGCAAAGCAAATGCAGCTGCAGCCAGCGCCGGAGAGGAGGCCGTCAGGAGGTTCGGGAGAGTTCCCGGTGGGCCGGTCTGTTTTTGGGCCGGAGTGGGTCACTGGTTTACATTTGAATTTTAATTGTTTTTATATTAAACATTAGCATGGCTGTCAAGACCGGCAGAGCAGCCCCAATTTGGTTTGTCTTGAAAGTTATTTGGTCATTCAGCCATTCAGGTTTGAATACTGTGCTGTTGTAGTGTCAAAAATTTAGTAAAATAGCAAAAAGAAAAAGTCCCTTGAGCTGACAGTGTTGGCATTTTAATATGATTATGCTGTTTGACACTTGGCATTATGATATGAGTGTTGTTTATTTTGCATAGTAATTTACTGTCATATGGAATATTTTCTATGCAACAGTGAGTGCAGTGCGTATGTGTGTATGTGTGCTTGTGTGTGTGTGTGTAATGATTGAATAGTTAACGATTAACTCACAATTAAACAACAGCCATTATTTTGTGTTTTATGTAGTGTCATTATGAAATAACAGGACCCCCTCCCCTTAGTGGGCCGGGGTGTGTGAAACTCACTGTCTGAATTTAAGTCCCAGTTCGTCCCTGGCTGCAGCTGCACTTTATTTTATCATTAGCCCGTGAAAGGCAGAGAGAGAATGAAAGAGTGAGAGAGAGAGAGAGAGAGAGAGAGAGAGAGAGAGAGAGAGAAGCCTCGTCCTTCCACTATTGTGAGTCAAGCTGCCCTCTGGACAAATGGCAGAGCACAATGTCTGGTGCTCATCCAAAACAAGTCTGCAAATCCAACCGCATTAACCAGGAAGAGAAAGTGCCGTTATTAAAAGAGGCAGAGTAAAGAACAGACTTATCAAACCAAACCGAGGGCTGATTTGTTTGCCTTTTTTTCTTCTGTTGAATATTTCATCATTTTCTAGGGAAAAGACACACAAACACACACGCACGTAAATGCACGCACGCATGCACGCACGCACGCACACACACACGCACGCAGGTATGGCCGGCTAATTGCATTAGGTGGCTGCTGAGCTGCAGCCAGCCCAGGTGCTGTCAGGCCTGTGGGGACAACAATGACCTCACTGCCTCTCTGCCTCTGGGAGCCAGGGACACGGACACACACTCCCACTCCCATTGCCACTCCCACTTCCACTGCCACTGCACACCCGCTACATCCCCACACAGGGGCTGTAAAATGCACAATGGCTAGTTTAGTGCACTGTAGTCTTTAAAAGAAGTATGCAGAGGCAAAGCTATGGAAAGAATGGTAAAAAGAGAGGGATGGAGGCTACATGAGTCTACTGAGACAGATTTGCAGGTAAACCTCCATCATGTCCAAAGGAGCGCTGACGAAGCGCTATCATTGACCAATCTGATGATGGCCTTAGGCACCAACATGGCTCTTCGCCTGCGTGTTACATCCATCTAAGGCAATCGTTCTTGGCTGGTAAAGTGAGGCTGATACTCCATCTTCAGTGCTATTTTCTATTTCAGCTTGGCTCTTTCCCCTCCCAGCGAGCGGTGTCTTAAGTAAATCAAGCTCTCAATCAATGCTAATTCATGTTGCTTATTGAGATACTTAAATGTAGCCGTTCATTCACACAGCGTGAATGTCAATCAACTGGGCTTAAAGTGAGTGTGATCAGTATGCACTGTAGAGGTACCGTCATTAAAGACATGACCTTATATTATGCACTGCATCACTCACACTCACACTCACACACACACACACACACACACACACACACACACACACACACACACACACACACGCAGGCAAACAGGCAAAATTGCTGGTCTCCTTGCAAGCTGCTTTTCCCAAACCAGTTTAGTATCCGTTCCCAATGCAGTCTAATGTGCGAGTGGTTCTTTAATACATCTTTATTAGAGCTTTTTAACTGAATTAGCACTCTGTAAATTGCTGTGACCCTGGAGTCAGAGGCAATAGAAATTAAATTGCATTCAGTTTATCAGAGTTTCAGCATCTGTGATTACATTTGGTTTCCCTCGAATGTGGTCTGCTTTCAATGCAATTATCGGTTTGCTTCTTTGCCTTTTTTATGCATATGAGATGAAAAGAGAAAAGTAAAGCTCACTGGAGTGTACACACAAAACAGCATCAAGGAGGTCGCGATCCGTCAGTATCTCTCTGCAAAACCCCGGCTTAAAAAAAAAAAAAATCATCAAAAACAAAAATAGAGACATTCGTCTCCAAAAGCTTTGAAGGCACAGTACAGGATGTCTCCTAATGTCAGGAGTCATTTTCCATCACGGATCACCTGTAAGCCTGGATGGTTGTGCTACCAGACCTGCTAGTCTATATGGAGGCCGTGACTGATGCCTGCTCTCTCCCACTCTGCTCCTCCACTCACTCCAGATGACACACTTCCCTACTGAGCACCGCAAAGCTGTCACTCACAGTGGCATCTGCCCGCCCCTTCCTGTCTCCCCAGACAGTGCAGGAAGTGAATCAGTGTGCATCCATCAGAGGCAGTGAGGAGGAGACGTGCAGCTGAAAGACTGACACAAATACATACACACAGACAGGCATGCATACATACATACACACACACACACACACACACACACACACACACACACACACACACACACACACACACACAGCAGTCTGTCTGCAGACTGGAGCTCTACTCATTTAGCCTGATTAGCTCTCAGTAAGGCTAACGAGAACAGCATTAATACAATAGGAAATTTGATATCCTGGAGAATTAAAAGGTGGTTAGCATTTTAATCAAGGCACTTTGAAGCGCTACGGTTGCTGCTCTCGTGGGGAGATTTGTGAGGGATTTGTCCCACGGGGGAAAAACAGCACAGGGAAATGTAGGGAATTAGAGAAGAGTTTGCCATGTACTAAGTTCGGTTTGATTCGCTTTCCTGCTCTTAAATGACCTCTTGCCGTCTTTGTCAACACGCATACAGAAGGGACACAACAAGTCAAATCTCTTGGCCATTCCATCCTGGTTTCTAACCTTTTTCTCCCTCTTTAGCCTTGGCACTGTTTATTATCTGTGAAAATAGCTTCTTAAAACTACGCCAAGTGGGAGAAAAACAGAGCAGGGAGAGGGGGAGAGAGAGAGGGGGAGAGGGGGGGGCAGAGAGGGGGGGGCAGAGCGATGACTTTTTGATTATTTTTCTAAATGACACTTCAGCCCTCCACCATGGCTGTGTAATTGTGATTACTGTGCCTCTATTTTGGGTCCAGTGCAGAGAGCCAGCCTCGTTAAATAACTCTTTTTCTTCAGCAAGGGAGGGAGGGGTGTGTGTGTGTGTGTGTGTGTGTGTGTGTGTGTGTGTCTGTGTGTGTGTGTGTGTGTGTGTGTGTGTGTGTGTGTGTGTGTGTGTGTGTGTGTGTGTGTGTGTGTGTGTGTGTGTGTGTGTGTGTAGGGGGTGGTAGACTTGAGACTGTCTCGGTCAACCTCTCGAGCAGCAGAACAGAGTTTTCTGTTATACTGATCTAGGTTCAGTGACAGACCTCCTACTCACCATTATCAGAGCAGCAAGGGCAGTGTGACAGGTCTAGAGTCAGTGAAGAGGCTCATATCAATCTCAAGAGCAGCAGTGCGCTTCAGTATGTGACTGATCTGTAGTACTGGTAAAAGATCTGTGAGTCACAAGGCTCTCCTTTCTCTTCCCTGCACGAGAGCTCAAGTGTTTATGGCCAGTCAGAAAGAGAGAGAGAGGTCTGTGTTCCTGGAAAACATTCCAGCGCCTAGCGGATAATTCCCAAAGCAAACAGCGTCAAATATATTACAATCGTATCATTCACAGAGTCTTTAATCAAGTTTCCTTGAACACATACCCAAGCCACGGCTGATGACTGATTGAATTAAGGCCTGGTGAAATGAAGAGAATCTCTGTCTCCTCTGTTCATTGTGGAAGCGATAATGGATCCTTGGCAGAACTGTTCTTGAAAGAACATTTCTTCCCCACATTCTCTTTCTACGTTAGTAGCTTGTCGATGAAGGTCAATGTTAGAGGCAAGAGTCCACCACAGGGCCTGAGTGGGGGGGGTGTGGCTGTGTGTGCAGGGGTGAGGGGCATTGGGTGGCAACTTCGCAAGCGTGACCCTCTGACTACGGTCACAGGGAGGAACACGTTCCTCTGTCCCAGGGGTGCTGTACTGTGCCTTACAAACACTGACACATTCTTCTTCCCCTTACCTCTCTCTTATTCTCCTCTCTGGAGACAAAGTGTCTGGGGCTTCCTTGTGGTTGCTTACACCAAAGCCATTTTGGACCAATTACTACTTCCACATTTACGGCCATGTCAACCCCACTCCCAACAACCTAATTGGCTGCTGAAGAGGTTTCTGCGCCAAAGTGTTGATGCTCAGGGCTGCTCAGAGCATTACCAGATGTAGCTGAGGTGGAGGAGCCAAGAGGACATGCAGAGGTCAAAAGGTAAAAAGCCTGGTTGGAGGTCATTAAGACAAACACTTCCTCTCTCTGCTAGAACTCTGAGTGAGTTTCGAGTGGTCATTACAAGACAGGACATACCAACTTATCATTGCGGTCTGTAACCCCAGTTCTCTGAAGGAGATGATGAGAGATGAACCCCGGTTCTCTGAAGGAGACCCCTCAGATTGCCCCACTTACACGGCTCATGAAAGTGTGTAGTTTGCAGAATGGATAAGGGCACCCAAATATTATATCTCCTCGGCACCAGGCAGGACTATGTGCCTGAAAGCACCTTCAAGCCTTGCAGGTGTGACTGAATAGGTTTTCAGCGAATAGGGATGCAGGAGTGCTTGTCACATAGTGAGGGGTCTCCCTCATCTGCTTCAGAGAACCGGGGTTACAGACTCTTTCAGTTGACTCGGTTCGACGCCTCACCATGGGACACTTGCAAAACGCCCTGATTGCCAAGTCCGACAGGAAAGCCTTCTGGATACCCCTGACTCATCTCCCATTCCAGCGACCAGGGCTGTGCGCACCATAGATGGAGCCATGACGTCCAGGCAGTGGAATCTCACAAAGGAGTGGGGAGACGCCCAACTGGCTGCAATGCAGATATCTCAGACACATATCGCTCTTAAACCGGGCCCAGGACGTAGCCATACCTTTGGTGACGTGCGCCTTGACACTCACAGAAGACTTAGGTAACTGTAGGCCTCTGTGATATCCAGTGAGAGAGGTACTGCTTGGTTAACGCCCCTGTATGGGGTTGGCGAAGCAGAAAAACAGCTGATCACAATCTTGTTCTGTCTATGTATATGCGCCTTGCGTGCACAAGGCAGAGAGTGTTCAGACAATTCTTCTCTGGGGAGGGGAAGGTGGAAGATGGAATGGAAAAAGCACAACGGTTTGACTGCTGAACATCATCTGAATGACCTTAGGAATAATGCCGCATTTGGCTTTTGGCAAGGCGAGCGGCAATGCCATCTTATAAGACAGAGTCTTAAGGTTAACAGTCTCCAAGGCTTCGAACACCTTTAGACCCCATGAGGAGACGGGTTGCCAGGATACCAGGCGCAGGCGGCGGGCGCCCTTCATGAAACGACAGACGAAAGGGTGTACTCACACTGTCGCCCCATCTAGTCCAACATGGCATGCTAAAATGGCTGCCAGATAGACTTTGATGGAAGAGAAGGCTTGCTTGATGCAAACAGGCACGTGCTTGCTCCCGGAAGAAAAAAGGGACTACATTACAATACTTCATCATGTCAATTCAAACAAGAAGTTTTCAAACAGAAATTTTCATGGGAGAAGAAAGCTTTAGCACCTCCAAACTGACAGATCTCAAGACAGTCAGTGAATCTTCACATTTGAGAGGGGTGGTTTGTGAGAGGTGGTTTGTGAGAGGTGGTTTGAGCAAGGCGCTGCGCATAATCACTGATCTACAAATCACCTGCGGTAAAGAAATAAGCACTGATTGTGTGATAAATATCAGCGAATCTGTGCACTGCCTTGCTGAGGCTGATCCTCTCAAACGCAGAGCTTATTTTCGCATTGATTACTGCCCTTTATGTGCCCTTGTCCAGGGGTGTTACTTTTAACCTGCTGCAGAGTAGTGTGTTCTTCTTCTAATTTGGCTGTTGGGAAGTGAATCATACGATACCATGTTATACAGAAAAATATGTTAGTAGGACA
Organism: Argentina silus; assembly: GCF_951799395.1. Classification (NCBI taxonomy): domain Eukaryota; kingdom Metazoa; phylum Chordata; class Actinopteri; order Argentiniformes; family Argentinidae; genus Argentina; species Argentina silus. The sequence continues at coordinate 13,028,791 of NC_139668.1, read as the reverse complement.
AGCTATAAGTTCGCGCATTTGGAAGACAGCCATTTTGGCTATTTTTGTCTTAGACTAGACTAAATCTAAAAAGGGTACCAAAATGAACACTACACTTCTAAGGCTACCTTCCATTTCACCATTCACTCAGACCCACAAGGACAAGTCATCAAGGACAGAGCGGAAAGGTAGGAAAGGAAGGAATTAGTTTGGAATCTTTAGTTTGGAAAAGTGAACCCTGTACTGTAGCACCGCCAGCGTGAATCAGCAGAGATGAGTGCTCTGCACTGTGGAGAGGGGAAGTAGGTAGGTGATGTGGCACAACTGTTGCTTGGAGTAGTGTTCAGGATCCAGAACTATCAAGTGGATTAATGGGTACTGTAACACCCCTTTTCACAAGCTAGCACTTCACCATGCGTTCAAGTTCCAATTTAGCTCAGTTTTCTACTCATACTCTGTACCTGTGAAATGTAGAACAAATTGATTCACACCGTGGCACTGTGTGAGAGAACAGTGAGCACGTGCAGTGGGGTTTCAGAAACGATTGCAGTTAAAGTCAATTTAAAGGTGCACTTCTTAATTCTCGCTGTCTAAATAAAGGTTGGAAAAAAAACATCCTCTAGTCAACACCTATACTGTAGATCCGCTGGGAAATGAAGTAGATCAGCTGATGTCCTGGCGACTCCGGCCGCGCTGACTCAGAGCGATGCTCGGCCAGCGATGACTAATCCAGCAGCCGGCCTCAGAGGCCCACAATGCTTCACTCTTCTCTGCGCAGCCTCGGTTATTTATAAGCCTGTGAGGCTCGTGCCAGGACACAGGCGGCGGAGGGGAATAAAATACATCATTTGATATTCACTTCAGTGCTAATTCATTTGCTCTAATGTACTAATAGACTGGCGACGAGAACGTAAAGTGCTTCGGCTCTCCAGAGCCAACCCACACTGATTCTTGATGAATGAACAGAGAGGCGGAACAACACAGGCACAGATGTCCAATGTCAGTATAACTGGATGCTCTGTGTCACTATAACAGCGTGCAGTGGCAATGATTACTGTCCATTTGATTCCATAATTAAAGAGATGATCACCATTAAAAACAATTTGTTTGTCGAGTCTCAACTGAACATACACATACACACGTGGAATATATATATATATACAGGAATGATTTGTGAGCAGGAGAAAATGGAGGGAAAATAGAGGGAAGGAAGGGTGGGGGACAAAGGAACAAAATGCTCCATCCACCATGTGAGGTTGGTTGCTTCAACCCCGACTCAAACCTTTTCTCTGTCTGTCTCTCTGTCTCTCTCTCTCTTCATGCACCAATCTCCCTTTTTCTCTCTTTCGCTCCCACTTTCTCTCAGTCTCCCTGAAGGTTTTTCAAAGGCACTTCTTCTACAGTGAACGAAAGCAAGCTTAATATCCAGAAAGGCAGCAGGGAAATGCCAGGGAGGTCAAGGCAGGTAATGAAGCAGTGTGATATTGTGAATGGTTGTTAACTCCTGGGAGAGCAAAGCACACTCACTCACTTCCGGAAGAAAATAAAGTATCACTTCAACAATAGAGGAGGGGAAAGTGGTGGAACTGAAGGTCATTCAGGAGGAGAACACGGGGCCTTGGAAATTGCTCTGCTACGGTCTTCCTTCTCTTCTCAGCCTTCCAACACAGAGACCACCTGGGTTGACTTCCTCCCATTCAAATGCCTCGCACAGCTGAGGTAGGCTCTTGAGATGGCCATGCGCCATATCAGCTGGCTCAGGGCTGAAAAAAGTGGATGCCTCGCTCTCTTGACTTCCCTATCCCTGTCCTGGCTACACGCACACAATACATATACACAGAAAAAACGCACGCACGCACGTACGCACACACACACACCAGACCAAATCTCCAAAAAGGTTAAAGTAGACGTGGTATCCTGACAGGGAAACAGGCGATGCTCTTGGGAGGCTCTCTGTCATAATTTGGAATAATTTGTCTCCCAACGCAGACGGCGAATTAAAACACTGGTGAGTGAATCTGTCACAGAGGCAGGGTAAGAAACAGCTGCAGCAGATGGGAGTCAGGATTTAGTCTTTGCTCGCTTTGAGCAGACACTAAAATATTGAGCCATTAGGGCCTTTTGTCAAACGGAATCAGGTGTGATGGGGAGGAAGAATGCGCAGAAACACGCGCAAACACGAGCACACACACACACACACACACACACACACACACACACACACACACACACACAGATCATCTCTGCCAATACGTCCCCTCTCAGAGACAGCTGTGGAGACAGAAGTGGAAACACACAGACCCAAACTCTCCGAGGGACACACTCTCCAAAACAGACACACTCTTACGCAGGGCATTTTGTCTGATAACTTCAAATGCTATCTGTGTGAATAGCCAAACAGCTCCATCTCCAAATCTCTCCCATGGCACCCATAAATTGTTAATAAATTAGAATATAAAAGACGGCTTGAAATGCTTGAAATGAGATCTATGCAAGATGGCGCATGTATATGCATTGTGTGTCTTTTTTGAAAGGTCACATTCAGGCTTGGTGCGCTCCACTCTGCCTACAATTATTCCTCTGACCGAAAAAATGTAAATAGCTCTATTGCCAGCAAGTGGAGCACTGCTTTCTTTCAGGGGGTTTTGCCTTAAAATTCTTTTTTGCACCTATGACAAATTATTTGTTTTATGCTTAGATTTTTTACATAAATCAAAATCATGCAGACGTGAAAATACAACAAGCACTGACTTGGGCGGATCAACGGTTCAATTTATCCCAAATGCATAATGAACACTTCAATTACATTCAACTACATTACATTCAACTCCCACCACGCATACTGTACTGTATGCTTATGGCCAAGCACTAACATTCAAACCCCCACTAATGGAAATATAACTACAATGCAGCTGACATTTCTATAATACATTATCACAGTATGAAAAGACGTGTATAGAGATTTGACATGGCAGTGCACAGCCATGAGTTTGATTATGTGTGTGTGTGTGTGTGTGTGTGTGTGTGTGTGTACACTACACATGCGTGTGCTACATGTGCGTGCTACGTGTGTGTGTGTGTGTGTGTGCGCGCGCACACAACACGTGTGTGCTACATGTGTCTGCTAAAGGCGTCTGCTACGTGTGTGTGTGTGTGTGTGTGTGTGTGTGTGTGTGTGTGTGTCTGTGTGTGTGTGTGTGTGTGTGTGTGTGTGTCTCAGCCGCCGGTGCCGCATCAGAACAGGAGGCTCTGGCACAGTCGCTTGAATGCCACAGCAAATGGAGTGTGTCGCTCCTGGGAGCCAGGCAGCAAGGCAGCACGCAGCAGGCCCAGACCAGGGTATCTGAGGCATCTGAGCACCAGGCCTTGCCCTGCTTACTGCCTCATTGAACACAGCTCACAGACAATGCTGGCCAAAGTCACCTCACTGGCCAGTCTACCTACTCCCCATACATCCTGGTAAAGGCCGAGGGACATTGCAGACAAAAGGAGCGGATGATATCGCACTGTTGTAATGTTTCTAAAAGAAGAAACGGTCTGAAAAAAGTCATATGGCAAATGTTTTGTGCCTCAAAATTCTTAACAGGGTTCAAGGTGAAAAATAATGCCATGTCCTCTCATATGCGCAAGCAGAATAGAAACAAGAAACTCACATTAGATCCTGCATATTCGTCCATGCTGAGGATCAGTTCATAATAACCAAAACAACATACAAATATTTACTGTATGTTTTTAAGCTTCAAAACACTGTGACTCACTCTTGTTTCTTCTGGCCCACAGACAAAGTAGAGTTTGTTGACTAAAAGGCTGGTGTGGTGGGGAATAGGAGCGGAGCGTAACCAGGGAGTGTAAGAGGAAGGAATCAGGGGAAGTAGCTAACCGGCTTTAACCTAATTGCCCCTTATTAAGTAAAGGGCCATTTCAGAACAGCGGGAGGACGAGGAGTATGAAAGCGTTTGGCAATTAGAGACGAACAATTTGCTCCACATTGGCCTTGGAGCATAACACTGTGTACTTGTGTTCAGTAACGTGCACACACACACACACACACACACACACACAGGCAACACACACATTAAAATATAGTACTGTACTCTTGCAGAGACATAAGTTCAGACACGCTGACACATACCAAGACGGACGCATCCCCACACCCAAACATACACACACACACACACGCACACACACACATGGGGGGACCGACAGGGAAGCGAATGGGGACTCATGTAATAAGATTATTACCGGCAGCTTGTGATTATTAGAGAAGTTGTAAAAGTGAATGTGCTGTGGTGTGGTTACACGGCTAAATGCATGATGCAATTTAGTAGCATCGATTAAAATTATAATGGAGGAAGCGTGTGTGTGTGTATGTGTGTGTGTGTGTGTGTGTGTGTGTGTACAAGTACACAGTGTAATGCCCTAAGGCCAAAAGAAAAGTTGAGGTAATAGGAGTTGTTGCCTCCCTGCTCCAATCCCAAGAGAGACTGAATATGATGGATAACAAGGCCAACCTGAACAAAGAGGGGAGTAGAAGAAGAGCCTCCAAAGGTCAAAAAGAGGGGGAATAATTTGTAGAGTGCCGTTGTTACCCACTCCTCAGGGTGGGGAGGGTCAAAGGGTGGACAGTCAGTATGTTTTGATAGAGGATCTATGAAAAAGTGGGTAGCACAGTTCATACTAACGGTTACATCAGCAAATCAGGAGCAGAGCAGGGTGACAGCCCTCGGGAGAGGGCGCTGCCGCGGTGGGCACCACGCTCTCTGTGGGATGCCCAGCCTGTGCCAGCCCCATGCAAGCCTCGCAGGCTGACTTCTGGGCCGAGCAATGGGCCAACTGGGAGAGAGTGTGTGGTGATAAGCACCACAGGTGTCCCCCCCCCCCCCCCACCCCCCACAGATGACACTCCCACCCAGGGACACCCCGCTGAGGACAATACCAGGCCTCCCTCCACCGACAGTGAAGAGAAATCAGGGGAAAGCAAGAAACCATGAACCCATCATTTCAACCCACTACGATAGTACAAACAGTAATTACTGAAGATGGGATTTGCGAGCCACACACAGTGTTCAGAGTTAATCGGCCTGCAGGCTGTGTGCACCACTTAAAGGGCTCCCCCCGTCACCTACTGTAGGTTGGGGTGGACAGACACAGCACTAAATAGAGACGACTGATCAAACAACAGGAAAGAAGGGGGTGGGGGGGGGGGCGTGGGGGGTGGGGGGTGGGGGGGCGGGGGGTGGGGGGGCGGATGAAAGCGGAGAGCTTTCTTCTTTGCCTGTTTCTATTTATCGTAGTTCAGCGCGACATGCTAGTTCCGTTCATTTTCCGCTTCGCGTGGGGAAGGATTTTTAATTAAGCTCGGACTTGCAAATGAGAGCTCAGCCCTTTCCCTTTTCTTCTCCGCAGCCTTCCTGCTGCGAGTGATTTAGTCACCGTTTGGACACTCTTTTGAACTTCTCGGCTTTTCACACAGACACATGCACACACACATGCACACACATACATACATACAGATGGATAGACACGCAGACAGACTCTGGGCTCTCTGGACTGGTATTGGGCAGTTAGGGGATTGTCCACTAGGTCTGTCCATCTGTACCTTTCCATAGTCTTATTTACTGCGTTTGGGTGCTCAACCTTCATCAATATTCCAATGTGATCATTTGAAATGTCTGACTAAACACCTTTTTCTCCCCTTTGGACCAAAGAGGCTTCAGATTTACTGGTGTTGGATCTCTGTTCTGAACTAATCAGAACTGTCATACACTCTCCTGAGGGGAGGGGTGGGGGGGGCTTTCAAATTCCATGGCGACCAGGCTGGGGGGTCAAGCACCTGTAGGCAGTGGCAACTTTGATGGTGATATGTATTCGTTAGTGAGGGTGAGAAGGTGGCACTACTGTATGCCGAGACCCCCAGCTCACCCATTCACATGCACGCGCACACACTCTCACACACATACGGGTGCATACATACACACACACACGCACGCACGCACACACACACACGCCCGCACGCCCGCACGCACGCACGCCCGCACGCACGCACGCACGCACGCACGCACACAGTGGCTGTGGTGTAAAAGGCAGTGTCGCCAGCTGTCTGTGACTACTCACAGATGGATGACAACCACCTGCTGTTGGGGAAATTAGAAAGCTTGTCGAGCCCTTTTTTTTTTTTTTCTTCTCCTTTTTCATCCTCCCGTTTAATTATTCACTCTTTCATTTGTGGTTGTATTTTTTTTTCCGAGGAGCGGCAGACAGGTTGATCAACATGCGAATCCTGCCATGTATACTCCCAATCTGTCTCTTATGGTTGTGAGGAAAACAAGACAACAGCGTGACAAAGCAGGGTGACATTTCTAAGCCAGTGGAACATGGGAATGGTTTTGTATTGTTAATTACAGTGGCAGAAGATGTGAAAAGAAGCATTTTCTCAAGATGAAGGGCGGGAAAAAAACACTGGATCTTGAAACCCCATTACAGCAGTAAAGGATACATGGTCCACTGCGCACTGTTTAAAGACAGAGGAAAAAGGGAAAACCTTTTTACAAATAGTAGTAGTGTTAACACTACGCAGTGAATCGTTCTTCATGGCAGGTCTAAATGGGGTGTATCTGGGAACAGAGCCAGGGCTGAGGGGCAGACCGCTCCTTGACTCACAGGCGTTGTTGATTGCCTGGGGAGGTAGAACTCTACGTCCTACATTCTACCACATCCCTTTATTGTGTGGCAGGAGTGGGGAGATACTGAACATGCAGCCAACTGATTTAGCTTTAGGTAGTCTACGTACAAATTTCCCTTTATATACTATTAAAAAAAAAAAACATAATTCGATAGTCGTATTTGCAATTTACAGTGCAAACTTCAAATGTCATTGCTGCTGTAATTGTCAAAGGTTCATATATAAACTGTGAAACCCATTGCTTTTGGACTTGTATATATTCATGTGTGGCTCAGTTGGAAGAGCATGGCGCTGGCAGTGCTAAGGTTGTGTGTTCTAGTCCTGAGACCATGTATACAAATAATAATATTTTGCTAATTCATTAAAAATGTTGCTATGACCCTTTGCTATGACACTCGAAATTGAGCTCAGGTGCATCCTGTTTTCATTGATCATTCTTGAGATGTTTCTCTGACTTGATTGGAGTCCAGAGTTCCTCTGTGGAGATGGGAGAACCTTCCAGAAGGACAACCATCTCTGCAGTACTCCACCAACCAGGCCTTTATTGTAGAGTGGCTAGATGGAAGCACATGACAGCCCGCTTGGAGTTTGCCAAAAGGCACCTAAAGGACTCTCAGACCATGAGAAACAAGATTCTCTGGTCTGATGAAACCAAGATTGAACTCTTTGGCCTGAATGCCAAGCATCACGTCTGGAGGAAACCAGGCACCACTCATCTCCTGGCCAATACCATCCCTACGGTGAAGCATGGTGGTGGTTTATGCTGTGGGTATGTTTTTCAGTGGCAGGGACTGGGAGACTAGTCAGGATGGAGGGAAAGATGATTTTGGCTTTGTGTTTATGAGGTATTGTGTGTAGATTGTTGAGAGAAAAACAATGTATTTAATCAATTTTAGAATAAGGCTGTAACATAACAAAATGTGGAAAAAGTGAAGGGGTCTGAATACTCTCCGAATGCACTGTATAAAGAGGCTGATACACACTGGCTCTGGCTCTGACAGTGATGTGGCATTGTGTCCCATCAGGGAAGGACCCCCCTGGTAGTCCTCTCTCACACTCACACTCCCGCACACACACACACTCCCGCACACACACACACTCCCTCCCACACACACACACACACACACACACACACACACACACACACACACACACACACACACACACACACACACACACACACACACACACACACACACTGAGAGAAGAGGCGGGTTTTCAACCTTGTTTCTCCTCTACAGTCCTCCCCAGGAACTGTCTCTTCCTCAGCCCGGGGAAGAGCGCTCCTACCCTCCTTCCCCATTGTGTATGCTGGACCTAAAAGCCCAGTCTGACGGCCGGCACTGTGTCAGCACTGTTAGCTGGCACCCCCTGGAGTGGGCCCTGGGTTTGTGAAAGTTCATTAAAACTGGCATTTACAGTTAATTAGTCCAGCAGCCTGCGAGTCCTTCACCCTTTCCTTGTGCACTTGACTCCGACAGTTAGAACACTCGTCGAGAGCTCGCTGATACAATTTACATACAGCACAGGAGCTGGAGCCAAAAGAATAGACTCAAATGTGACTCATGCAGCTTTGTGTTCCTTGTTCTCATCTCCCTCTAGCATCCTGTGTACTTTTGCTGTAGCGTATCTAACCTTATTTGAATCTACTGTAGCAATCTCTCTGTCCATACCTCTGCAGTATACATCTCTGTACCTACCTGTCAAAGACCTGTCAACTCTGAACCCATCTACCCTCAATCTAGGTATATCTTTCAATCTATAGAAGAGAAAGCACAGACTAGTAGACTGGCACCGAAAATCTATAAACAAATTCACCCATCCCCTCATTCTTACCCCTCTGTTTATTCAAACAGATCATCATGCTGTTGTTATTAACAATAATCAAAAATAGTGAACTATCCCTTTAACAATAATTAAACTGTTGACACATGAGCCGAGGGAAGAGGTGTCGACAGACAAATGTGTTTAGCGGTGAATTCCTTCTCATATTCCATATTCATCTTGTCTTTGTCTGACATATCAGTCGTGACTGTGCTATTCCAGCGGTGGGCTGGGCTTGGGAGAAGCAAGCAAGCACTCGCTTGGTTATACACTCATTCTCCGCTGTGTAAGCACAGTAATTGTGCAGCACTGTATATGATGTTCAATACCTTTGAGGCTTCATTAAGCCTTTGCATCAAACCCCAGACGAAAACAGGCCATACAGTACCTTGCAGTAAATAGGTGTGTGTGTGTGTGTGTGTGTGTGTGTGTGTGTGTGTGTGTGTGTGTGTGTGTGTGTGTGTGTGTGTGAGTGAACCAGCCACCTACATTTACATTTTAAAATGTTTGACATTCAGCAGACGCTTTTACCCAAACAAGTACATTTGTCTAAAGTAGGTGAATCATCTCTATATCAGTCGTCATAAGTAAAACTCTATGCTAGGACCAGGTGCCATTGCCAGTCACAATGCTAGAAGAAGCATTTTAAGCTTTTGGTTTATTATTAACAGTAGAGGAACTATACAGAGTGGCAGTGGGGGGTGAAGAGGTCTTTAGGAGGGACAGTCAAAATGTAGCTTGAAGAGATGGTTCTTCAGTCTACGGCGAAAGAAAGGTACTGTAGAACCTACCGGTTCGTCAAGCGGCTATAAGTGCACTGAAAATAGATTAAGTATAAAAAAATATGATTAAAATATATTCATGATTTTCTATACTTACATTACACTAAAGTTGCACTGACTTTGTAGTTCTGTGTACTTATTCAGAGTATACTACACATGTATGTACTTCAAATTGTACCTTAGAATACATAAGCATGAATTAAAAGGGGTCAATTTAACATATTTCAAGTATTTTAAAATGCTAAAAACCTACATAATTTACAATTTTAGTGTATTAAATACAACTGTAGTACTTTAGTATTTTAAGCTGGGTCATATTGGTTTCGTTAATATAATAAAGTATTTTTAAACTCAAGTATACTAGAAATATAATACTTAAATATATATTTTTGTTCGCTTGGGGGCTCACAGCAGAAGTGAAGGAGCCAGGTGTTTCATGTGCTCAGAGGAAGCCTGGGCAGCGAAAGGAAGACTCATTTCAGGCAGGCAGGATTCCTGGATGCCTCTTCCCTTCCTCCTGCTTTAAGATCACAGGTAGGCCCCTGAGGAGGAAGTTATTAGGACCCCAGATGTCCTTCTCTGCAGGACTCCATGTGGTGCTGGAGGATAGGAAATGCCACGCCACCTGAGGAACCCTCGATTTCTCCTAATCCTAATGGCTCCATCATCGGCCTGATCTAATTGGTGCACTTCATGTCTGAGCCGATTGTAATCTGTCCACTCCTTTAGGGGCACCGCGAGATGGCCAACTGCTATCTGATTGGAGGAGGCTCGCTGCGGCAGATGAGTTGAGCCAAAGCTCTGGCAGATCCTTTGAAAAATCTTCAAAATGTGGTGCAATCTTTAGAGAATGCTTTACCTTGTGCTTCAAACATCAAACCCTCCATCCATCCATCCATCCATCCATCCATCCATCCATCCATCCATCCATCCATCCACCCAACCGTCCATCCCTCCCCCCCCCATCTCTCCACCTCCACTCCACCAGCCTCAACACAGAGATTTATTTATGAGATTTACCCCAGCAATCCATTCCTTCACACTCAGTCTTCTCTAAAACAGCTCACTCTTTGAGCAGGACTGCCGTTGCCTACAGGTGTTCTAACCAATGACTTACTTCTAAGGCAAACAGACGCAATCCCGTCTAACCCTGAGGGGAATCGCTCTGGAAGATTTACTAGGGCTAATGCTTGCATGGATGAACCTAATAGTGAGGACCAGGACATTGTGCTCCGTGCACCCTTGGAATACTGTGCACGATTCAAACTAAACTGTACACCAGGCCTATATCAGCATCAGGCATGTTTAATTTGGTCATTTTGGATAAGTGGTGATTTTGATCATTTGAAGTGGCTTTATAGCACCCATTTATCACAAAGTCTGAGCATGCTCTTGAATTGCAACTCTTAACTTTGTTGCACAGATGCATAATGTTAAGACCTGAACCAACACAACACCAGGTATGTGCTATTGACCACTGACTTCATCCTTGCTGGAAATCATGCAGGCCATGTCAGAGGGCACCCCATCACTGGGGTGGTCCTCTGTGGCTCAGTTGGTAGAGCATGGCGTGAACAACACTTAGGTTGGGGATTCGATTCCTGCTGGGACCATATACAGTGCCTTCGGAAAGTATTCAGACCTCTTCACTTTATAGACTCAATTTAAAATGGATTAAATTAAAATAATTTGCCATCAATCCACACACAATACCCCAGAATGACAAAGCGAAAACACATTTTTTGAAATTTCAGTAAATTTATTCAAATTGAAATACAGAAATACCTCATGTACATAAGTATTCAGACCCTTTGCTATGACACTCTTAAAATTAGCTAAAATGCAAAAATGTCATCAACAAATCACTCAATAAGTTGAATTTAGTTAATCTTAATGCAAGGATAATAGTTCATATAATTTTGGAATTAATATCTTTGTTTTTACAGGGTCTCTGATTTGCATAGGAATCAATTACACACTGTGTGGATTAGGATTTAATTTTAATCCATTTTAAATTGAGTCTATAACAAAATGTGGAAAAAGTGATGGGGTCTGAATACTTTCCTAAGGCACTGTATACTGAAAAATATCTGCACTCACAATGTAAGTCGCTTTGGATAAAAGCGTCAGCTGAATGGCATATATTATTATTATATTACTGATGCCAGGACACATGAAGACCTGACTCTGATGTTATCAAGAAAACCTGGAGTGAGGCCGCCTGGTCCGCTAAATCATTTCAGCGCTCAGGGACTTTCAAGGGAAACGCAATTAGTCAGGAGAGCCATTAGTGGGATAGATTAACTTTCTGGAATGTGGACTGAGAATGGGCCATTTCATCGAGTGGCAAATGACCTGAAGAAAAAATCATGAAACAGGTAATAGAGGGAAAACGTTTTCTTTCGACCTATGAGTCGTTTAATATTGAAGGCGTAATATTGAAGCAGGCATTGCCCCTCAAGGAGCTGGTACGCATGTGAGGTGAAGTGCACAGCCTTTGGGGAGGGCGCAGGGCTCCCCATGGGAAGCCAAGACTGAAAGGCAAAGCTTCTCCATAGACTGAACCACGCTCACAGGCAAGAAGAAAAAACAACCCCTAGATCAGAATGGGAAGCATTGCCAAGAAGTAGTAGAACTTCCTATTCTCGAGTGGGAGTTTTAAAATAGTCCCTCTTGACTCCGGGAAACACTGCCAATACACAGAGCAAACAGAAGTCAGAGAGAATATTAAATCATTTCTCTGATTTGTCTTCTTCCTTCTCCTCAGAACGCCAGGTTCTGTTAGCTTTCAATCGTTTGTTTTCTAAGGCCTGTAACCGCCGGTGATTTCACTAGGATTAAAGCCTGAGAGCAGGCCTGCAGCTGGGCAGAAGTCTGCAGGGTACACACACACACACACACACATGCACGCACACATGTGCACGCACGCACGCACACACACACACACACACGCGTGCACACACACACACACACACACACACACACACACACACACACACACACACACACAAACCTTGCTTTAAAAGATCATTTACACCCTGTTAGATGTTCGACTCGGCAGCTCCCTGGTGCTCTGAACCAGTCAAATGATAAGACATGTTAACCTTGTATAAGAGAGACAGAGCCACTGTGGTATTCTAGCCTGGTTGTGAAAGAGAATTACAAGAGCCAGGACTAAACAGAAGGCTGTTGTGGGTTGGTAGGTGAGCCCATGGGGAGGTTAGGAAGAGGTTACTGTACAATATATTTGTTTTTATTCAGCATGTCTTTCCTCTAATCTCTACCATATAACCAAGGATGTAATGGAGGATAAACACATGTAATCACCATTTAAGAAACATTTTATGGTAAACTACCGACTACTTTAGTGGAAATTTTGATTTTAATGTTAGTGTTTAATGTTAGTGTTAACGTGTATCTCTACTGCTCCAAGTTCACTGAAATTAAACCCAGGGAGGGGTTAGACAGTGAGGCCTAAGCCAACTTTGGCCAACACTGAATCAATTGTGTTTTCAATCTTCACAAGGAGATTCAGTTTCACTCATTGGCACTGGAGCTATGAAAAGCATTCTGAGAGCTTATTAGGACTCTGGCACACGCGCGCGCACGCGCACACGCACACGCACACACACACACACACACACACACGAACACACACGCGCACACACACGCGCACACACACGCGCACACACACGCACACACACACACACACACACACACACACACACACACACACACACACACACACACACACACACACACACACACACACACACACACACACACACACACACACACACACACACACACACACACACACACACACACAGGCTCCAAGTGGGCATCATGACAGAACTAATCCTGAACTAGTCTCTCTCCTTCCTCTTTCATCCCTCAATAACTCCTCTCATTTGTTCCCCTCCTTCTCCAAAGGGGAATTGGAGAGAGAGAGCTGAGTATCTCAACCATATTAAAACAATTTCACCTACAGTACTTTGTTCACTGCTTAAATTTTGTGTGTCTGCTGTCGTGTGCAGGCAGAGAACATTCCACACAAAAAAAACTTCTGACACGTTTTAGAAAAGGGCCTTGATGTCGGCTATACAGATGCTTCATCCATCTCAATGTAGGGTTCATCAGACCAGACTTCACACGTGTGTTTGATACCATTCCTTATTCTGTTCCATGCATTACAATGAGCCCATTCTCCGATTTCTGCCTCCATCGACCTCCCCTGGTCTACATATTTATCCATACCTTTGGAGGTGTGTATGACAGCTGATGTAACAAGAACCAAAAATATACTGTGCAGAACCAGATAGATAAATCAATATATCTATTTATCTACAGCATCTTCAACTAAAATGATGTCTTGATCGTTGACTTGGTATGAATGGGGAATGCAGGCACACAGCAGCTAGAAAATAAACTAGAATAAACAGCTATAAAAATAAACCCTGGGTTTGGCCTCAATATATAGTCCAGGGGAGCTTTATATTGAGAAGTAAGTGTGCGTGTGTGTGTGTGTGTGTGTGTGTGTGTGTGTGTGTGTGCGTGTGCGTGTGCGTGTGCGTGTGTGTGTGTGTGTCAGCTCAGCCAGATAAGTGCACTTTGTTTGGAGACAAACTCCAAGCCGATTAACAAACCTATGACTAAGCATAAATGAGCCTGGCTAATTAGCGCGCTCGCGGTGTTAACAATGAAGTGGTGGTGGGGGGGTGGGGGGTCTAGTGTCCCTTTTTCTGCTAATTTGGAGATTATGTGGGGAAAGTGGACAGAGGTTAAGTTCCCCCCTTTGCATAATCATGATGACAAATCATGAAAGTTCTAGGTGTCGCCATACTGAATTGGGAATAAACTCCAGAGAAGGAACTGTTGTCGAGACCTTGAGAAAACCGCTGTTGTAAACTGACAAAGTCGAGCTAGCAGATACAGTGCCCACCCTTGGAGGGAGGAGGAGAACATTAATTAGTACCATATGCAAATAATATCCAAAAAGACACTCACTACGGTCTCAATTAAGACAACACATAAGTCTATCGCTGAAGGGGAAAACCATCTATACAGGAGGTGCGAGTCTCCCCGGTCCATTTATACAGATTCACTCAACACTCAACACACACTAATAAATCTAGCTTAGCGCTCCTGGGCGGTCACAGTTCTGCTTAAGATGCACTTTAGTGCTGACGTACAGAGCTGGGGGAGAGAGGCCTCTCTCCTGGAGCTCACTCTGTCACAGTAACACACACACACACACACACCAAACACACACACACACACACACACACACACAGACACACACACACACACACACACACACACACACACACACCTTGTGAGGAGACAGATCCTATGACCCTGGTGGCCCACACCACCTGCTTCCTACCCTCATGAAGCTCACACACAGCCAGGAGGCTCAGCTCCACACTGTTAATTAGCTAGGTCTGGATACACACTAAACAACACACATGTAAAACAGACACACATATAGACGCACACAGAAACACACACAGGTATCAGTACTGCTGACACCACCTCCAGGAGGGCAGACCTGCAGAGTCATCATGAGCAGACCCGCAAATTGATTCCCAGTGTTTGCATTTCACAGATAACTCACTTACAGAATCCTGACCCCCTCAATATCCTTCTCATCCCCCCCTCCATACCCCCCCCCCTTTCTTCCATCCCCTGTCATCACCCCAACCCCCTCACCAGCCACTCTCTCTCTCCCATCCTCTCTCATCCCTTCATTTCTGACTTCTTCCCTCCAAACACAGCTGCCAGGGTTGGACAGGTCTGCTCTCTATTCACTGAGAGGACATCGGCTAATTAATTGGTTTATCCACTCAGATGGACACACACTTAAACTCGCACACACACACACACACACACACACACACACCCTTACATACACACACATACTGGGACAGTGGTGTGTGTGTGTGTGTGTGTGTCTGTGTGTGTGTCTGTGTCATGACCGTGCTGTGCTGATGAATGACCCAAGCACGCTGGGCCGAGGGGAGAGGAGAAAAGACGAGGGGAGAGTGGGGGGGGGCAGGGGGGGGAGAAACAGGGAGACAGATGGACAGACAGACTGGGCAGACAGAAAGGCCCCCCAGCGCAGAGTTCAGTCTGGTGACCTGAGCAGGGCTGGGGGATAGGAGGAGGTGTGTGTGTGTGTGGGGGGGGGGGGTCCAGCCCACTCTCAGCCAGACTGATTGGGCTCCCTCTCACTTAGCTGTGCCTGAGAGAGAGAGCCTCCAGGACGGACGCCATGGGGTTCTTACCCAAGTAACCACCGATCTAACGTGATTGGACAGGTGAAAGCAAGGATTCCAATATACTGTAGCCTTGGCAAATCCAGTCATGTCAGATCAGTGATTACTTAAAGAAAGGGAAGAAAGGAGGAGGTAGTACTTCAACGGGGCCTGACATCAAGCAACTCAATCTAACTAAATAAAGCAATTATTTCGGTTGGTAATGTACAGGAAACACCAGCATCGATTGTTCAGTGAATAGGCCAGATGAGTCAAGCGTGTTCCGCCCCCCCCCCCCCACGCGCACCTTACACACACACACACACACACACACACACACACACACACACACACACACACACACACACACACACACACACACACACACACACACACACCGAGAAACAGGACACATCAGCATATAGACCTTACCTTGCCAAATTGTTCAAAATACTGCTTCACATCTTCAACTACTGTGTTTGCTGATAATCCTCCTACGAATATTTTCTTTGTTCTTGTGACCATCTGGAAGGGTAGAAAAGAAAGAGAGAGAAAAAGAGAGATTAGCAACATATGAAAGCATTTTAGAAGGAAGCATTTTCAGAGCAGTGTGCTGAGGAGCAGGCAAGATATGTTGTTCCCTGAGCCTGGACAGAGTGAAGGAGCACCAAGGTACACAAGAGACACCTTTTGAGAGTCATAAAGAGACGAGGAGCTAGGTGGTGTGTGTGTGTGTGTGTTTGTGTGTGTGTGTGTGTGTGTGTGTGTGTGTGTGTGTGTGTGTGTGTGTGTGTGCGCGTGCGTGTGTGTCCATTGGGAACACTTTGCTGTGGCCTGACACGCTGTTGTCACTACCTCCCTATACACTGAGCTTAGACACATTCAGTCTCACACACAGAGAGCCACAGCAGCCTCACCATAACACAGAGAGGACAATATCCTAGGAATGATGTGGGGAAAAAAACAACAACAAAAAAAACAGGAGACTACAGGGTAAATAATTAGAATGCATAGAGCAGGTAAATGCAGGTTTTCCTTTAGAAATCAGCCAGTCATAATAAACATGGGCAGTGTTCATCTCCTCCCTAATGAAACGTTAGCCATCTACAGCACATCCACTAATTACATAGAGAAATATGAACACCGGAGGACAGACTCCCTCTAACATGGGAGTCGGAGTCGGTGTGTGTGTATGTGTGTGTGTGTGTGTGTGTGTGTGTGTGTGTGTGTGTGCGTGTGTCTTCTGCCACATACAGTATGAGGTTCATTTGTCACTAAAGGAAACCACAATTAGCTCATCCGCTGGTTCAGACTCATGGGGTGGTCTGGGTCTATCTATTTACTTACTGCACACAGAAAGGATAGTTCATTATAAAATCTATTTTCTGTAATGTTCCACAGAGCTTAGCTCCAGTTGATCCACAACACCACAAACAAGTACTGTATACACATACTGTATACAAGATGGCTATAGGCCTAATTATGATCTATACACTCTGGCACCTGAGCAGCAAATCTTCAGTGTGTGACAACAGCTAGTGGGCCGGTGTTTGGGAGCACATCACTCTCCCTGCCCCCTGCCACCCAGGGTTGTTGAGCTGTACCCATCAGCGGCCGCAAAAACCAGCCCAACACCACGGACGGCAAGCAGCGGCAAGGGCATCCATCAACATCACTCACATTTATCACCCGCCTGCCATATTTGGAAGGAGCAGCAGCAGCAGCAGCAGCAACACAGGCCAGCGCCACTTCAGTCCCCATCTCTCTGGCCTGCCTCCCCTCTGTCTGCCCGACATCTTTCCCTCCCTGCCTGTGGTTTGTTTCATCGCCTTTCCCCTTGATAGATAATCTGCCTGTCCTTTTCTCCCCCCAGTCATTTTCAGGGGGCTGGTCGGTTGTCTACAGAGTGTTGAGGTTTTTTTTGCGTGGTCTTTATGTTCCCTGACAGGCAGCGTAGCCCCAGTGGCTGAAGGCATTTCTCAGGCCTTGGAACAACGCAATTACTCTGTCCATTTCTCTCCTCCATGAACGAACAACAGGCCTTCCATCTTCTCTCTCTGACTCCCCTCTTCTCTCTCTCTCTCCTCTTCTCTCCTCCCATATGACTCCAGCTGTCCTCAGAGTGTGGGCTGATGTTCCACCCCCTTATCCAGTTGACACATTTGCATACAGTCTGGTTCAAACAGTCTTTCAGCAAATTAGACATCACAGAAACTCAGGAGAGGACTGAAGCATGAGCTGCAAACAGCCGTATCGGTGGGAGTTTAAGAACAAGTAGATGGTATGAAAGTATATATCAAGTCAACACTCATCTATCTCCACACATGCCGGTGACAGAGGACATGAGGGGGCCCGGGCTGGGCTGGGCTGGGCTGGGCTGGGCTGGGCTGGGCTGGGCTGGGCTGGGCTGGGCTGGGCTGGGCTGGGCTGGGCTGGGCTGGGCTGGGCTGGGCTGGGCTGGGCTGGGCTGGGCTGGGCTGGGCTGGGCTGTGTCCTTGACTTAGCTTCAATTTCCCTCACAAAAATGTGCAAAAGCATCATTAAAGTAAACATGGCTCAGATTGTTACTACTATGGTAAAAAAATAAAAAAAAAAATAAGAATGAACGTATACTATTGTGAGGCAGGTACTTTACGGCCCCGATTTGGACACATTTTGAAACAGGTGAGGGAAAGGGAGGTGGATTTGGGTGGTGGTGGGGGGGGGGGGGGGGGGGGCTTTTGTAGGCTTGTGTCTGTCAGGTGATGAACAGTGCCATAAAGCAGGAGGTGTCGCAGAGAGAGAGAGAGAGAGAGGAGCTAACAGAATCATTCAGCCGGAGGCCCGGGACTGAGAGGTTGAAGTAATGGATGGTAACGACACGCCTCGTCAGGAGAAACAGCCTCTGCTCTTATCGCTAGGGGATTTGCGGATCCGGCGCCCGCAGTTAGTACGCCGGTGCACCTCATTATTTGTACAAATTTGAAAAGGCTCTATCTGTGAAGCGGCGGGGAGGGAGGGAGGGAGGCTCGTGCCGCGCGGCGACAAAACGAGACGAGATGAGACGTTCAGTAGGTGTTACAAACAAATTAACACGAAACAATGCCTGGGCTTAAACAAGCCTTAACCCCCCCTCCTCCTCCTCCTCCTCCTGTCTAACCTGAGAGGCTACAGTGCTTAAAGCCAGGGCTTAGGGTATAAAAATACTGTTGTTGCAAGCAGAAGATCTGGGCCTCTCTGGCAATCTCAAGAACATAAATTCCCCAGCCGAATCCATGAATATGAAAAGGTGTCTCTGGAGGCGAGCATGGAAATGGGAATGAGACCCGCAGCACGCACAGTGATGGAGAGAAGGCGATGTGTTTTCATATATGTGTTGGCGCTGAGCTGAGGTGGGGGGCTTCTGGCGGGGGGCTTCTCCTCAGTCTCTGGTGCTGCTGATGCTGCTGTTTTGGCCTTGTTGCCTTTCATGAACTGAGCTTGATCATTCTTCTCTGTGGGTCTCCAAATGTCTCCTGCCTCCCTTCCTACTTACAGTACCCTCCTCTGTGAGAATGTCAGCTATCAGCCTGTCAGTGAAAGATTCTCTCTCTGGCACACACACACAGACACACACACACACACAGACACAGACACACACATACACATACACAGACACACACAGACACACACAGACACACACAGACACACACAGACACACACACACAGACACACATACACACACACACACACACACACACACACACACACACACACACACACACACACACACACACACACACACACACACATACATAGACAGACACACACACACACAGACAGACAGACAAAAAACACACAGACAGACAGACAGACAGACAGACAGACAGACAAACACACACACACACACACACACAGACACACACACACACACACACACACACACACACACACACACACACACACACACACGGCTGGTGTTCTGCCTGCCAGGGCTGTGAGGTGCTGATAAAACGGCAGCTACAATAGGAGAGAAACAGGTCGGCTGTTTCACAGAAGATGAAGCCGTTGCAGAAGAGGTGGGCGGTCATCATGAGGAGGTTTAGACTACATCCAGCATACCACTCCTCTTGAGGTTATCTCTATCTGCCCTTCTGTTAATAAAGGAGAGCAGACCAGGGTCGAAATAGTATTATAGTAGTAGTCATAGTAATATAGTAATAATATTGAATGAAATACTATGAATACTACTACTACTGTATACAAGTAATACAAAATAATTCAAACAGAAGTAGTGGTGTTGATCTATTTCTTTTGAAATGATAATCAAATACTGTTTGGAGCATTATTATACCTACAAACATTTTAATACAAAAGAATTTCGACCCAGGACTGATCAAGAGGGGTCTTTAATTTGACAAGCAAGCAAGCTGGTAACTCAAGCACAGGCAGCATAGATGTCATCCTGAGAATAGTAGAAGCTGGTGGCGAGGTCAAATCAATGGTATGAATCAAAGTGCAAGTGAGAACATTTTACTGACATTTCCATAAACACGGAGCCATGAAATGTCATCAAATCAATGTGTTTTTTTCCTTGTGGTCTTTGGCAATCAGGAACGGCGCTGAGGCTTCTGGGCTAAAACTGATGGCCACGGGCTGTGACTCTCTCTAGGAATAGCATTAACTACTTCAGAGCCGGACCTCAGGACTTGAGAGTGAGGCAGGATTTAAAAGTTCATTTATACCGTCATTAAAAACAAACAGACAAGGGATGATGGAGGCGGACAGTGTCCTGGAGCTTCATCATATTGAAGGAGAGAGATAGGAACAACGACTTATTATTGCATCTATATTCCTCTGGGCAGCGCTGCGATCTAATTAAGATCTTTCATTAGATGTGCTGCACTGAAAACCGCCCTAAAACACGGATGCTTATCAAAGAACAGGACGACCAAAGGAATAAACAGACGGGGGGGGGGGGGGGGGGCTTAACTAATACTTGCAGTATATATTGGTCATTTAGCACATACAGTAACCCTTTCTATAAGGCATATAATGCATTATAACTCATTATAGCAAGTATGATACCTTAGAATGTCATCATATATGTCTTGATAATCTAATATGCTATGTAGGTCTATAAGAAAAAACCATTGACTGACAGTAAAATAGCTGATAATAGGTCAGGATCAATATTAGAAGAACGCATTCGAAGACATCACAATGCAGTCATGCATTACATATTATATATACATGCTTATAACAAGTCTTACATGGCGCTACAGTGATGAACGCTGAATTATATATATGCCATTTAGCTGACACTTTTATCCAAAGCGACTTCCATTGCAGTGAGTGCATACATTTCGGTATATATGGTCCCAGCGGGAATCGAACCCACAACCTAAGCGTAGTTAGCGCCATGCTCTACCCACTGTGCCACAGAGGACCATAATTATAACTGAACGCTTTACCTAAAGTGTAACATACACATTCAGTATGTCACAAATGCAGGGACCATATCCCACAACCCAAATGTTGCGAGCACAGCACCACTAACCAAATGGAACCAGCATGCTAGCTGCATGATATACTGTATGAGATACTGTATGAGATACTGTATGAGATACTGTATGATATACTGTATGAGATATGATACTCTACTGTGTATGGTCCAGATGTGGCAGGTTAGGTCTAACAATAGTCAGGGAAAAGACTGGAAGGAGAGGAGGAGAGAAAAAGAAGAGGAGGAACACCTGTTGGGTCCAACCACCCCCCCCCCCCCCCCCCCCACCCCCAGTGAAATGGTCCACGATGACGTTTACTTTTATTTACCTGCTCTGATTAAGTGACAGCTCTCCATGGTGATTGTGGTTGACGACAGGCGTGATTGTGGCTGACTGCTCTCTCTCGCTCTCGCTCTCCACAAAATAAGCTATGCAAGAAAAGGACGAGACGAGACGCTCTTAGGAGACTCAGCCTCTTTTTAATCAGAACATCCCGATCT
Organism: Argentina silus; assembly: GCF_951799395.1. Classification (NCBI taxonomy): domain Eukaryota; kingdom Metazoa; phylum Chordata; class Actinopteri; order Argentiniformes; family Argentinidae; genus Argentina; species Argentina silus. The sequence continues at coordinate 13,007,302 of NC_139668.1, read as the reverse complement.
GCTTGGCGTCTTTATGGCTGGCCTGGACCCGACTGATTAGAGTGAGATAATGAACCCCCCCCCCCCCCCCCTCTCTCTCTCTCTCTATCTATACTCCTCCTTATACCTCCATCCTCTCATCACACACCCAGTGCTGATTGCCAAGGTCCTTAAACATGGACCTTTCTTCAAGCCCTCATACACTCTACCATGGGTGCTGGGGAGGGGGGGAGGGGGGGGGGGCTTCCAAGCAGCTGACAATGCAAGTGAGTGAAAAAGCTCCTTCTTTCCTTCTTCGGCTCATGCACGGCGTGTGTCACTGGCTTGAGTGACAGTGCGACAGCGCGCTTGCCACATTCTATTCACACTCTCTAAATTTAGCCACAGAGCTCCAATTTGTCCATATTTGCGAGGGGGAATTTTAATGCACATATTCAAATGCACTCTGCAAACAGGCGGCGCCTGGGCGGCGGCCGCTAACCCTGATTGACAGCCGTAGCGCTGTTTGACTGAGGGCTCCCAATTAGCTTATTAGTTCCATTTGCCAGGTTGGCTGGATACACTAGCTGCCTTTGGGAACCCAGCCCACCCACCCCTCAGTCAGTGGACCAGGACTGTGACTGTGACTGTGACTGTAACTGTGTGTGTGTGTGTGTGTGTGTGTGTGTGTGTGTGTGTGTGTGTGTGTGTGTGTGTGTGTGTGTGTGAACATCAGCGGGAGAGTAATCCTTAGGGTCAAGCTGGGGTCAGCCTGCGATAGGGTCATTCCTTGGCTGGAACACATAACCTATCCAAGCATAAGCCTTCATCACCACTATGAGACTGGTGTAAAGAAACCTGCTCTGGCCCTGCTCTGGCCCTGCTCTGGCAGAGTGCTGTTTTTAAAGCCTCCTTTTCACCAAAGGAGAATTGATATTGATGTAACACAAGGCATAGAGGCTGCTTTGAAATACGTATGCAGCATGCACCTTGATGTACGGTAAACATAGTGTGTCCTATAAGGCTTCAAAGCAATAGCGCTCTGCTCTACAATCACCTTACATCAAAGACCATGTTGATTTCATCTTGGGGTTACAATCGAGCCTCCTTACATAACCATTACAGCATTACATCTGGCAACAAATAAACACTGTTCAATAGAATGATGTTGTTGTTTTTTTGTTGTTGTTTTTTTTACGACATGCCCGGCAGAAAAGGCAATATTCTACCTTGACAAACGGAGGCAATACACACTTTCTTTTTTATCATCATGATTAGATGTGCTTTACACTCCCACCCTTAGTCAATAGATTATTGTACAGTTATGAAGATTGATAGGAGCAGCTTATGGGTTATTATGGGACCCCAGAGAGCCAGATACACCTCCCTCCCTTACAAACTTCCATAGGAATCTGAGTCGCAATGACGCCTCAACTCCCATAAATGCACTCTGGGAGGGAAGAGAAAAAAAAATGTTTCACATTAAGGAAAAAAAATGGAATAGGGAAATTGAGGAGCGCTCCTCAAAGCCATTCTGAAAAATTAATATGCTAATTAAGAGCTTGCTTGAGGCAGACATCTTGGAAACTTTAGCAAGGGAGTTATAAGCACTTAACAAATTACTTACACTATTACGCTTGAAGCCGTATACATTTTTAAAGTGACTATTTTCTCTCCTTTTCTATTATAATAGACCTCGCCGATTCTGAAGTCTATTTCCCCCCAGTTGCCATTTAGGAATATAAAATAGATATCCGGACTTGAAATGTCCTTTCTTGAGATATTAAATTCTCAGTGCAATGAAGGATTTATCAATGTTCCCGATCGTTTTGTGCAAGATGATATTGTTCAGCGCAGCGGACAGTTCATACACCAAATGTCTAAAGTAATATACCAAGAAACTACACACAGAATAATACTCCCCTCAGATCACTGAACTCCAGATCAGGGGGGGGTGATAACCAAAAAACTACAGCTGAATGTTTCACTGGAAGAAATATTTGAAGATGAACAGAGTACAAAATGCTGTTGGTGCCTTTGTATTTCTTGAGGTCTCTTGACGGGATTTCAAACACTGTTTAAATCTGCCCAAAAGGGAGCTATGAGTAACTTCCTGTAAAATAAGATTAGATTTGTCTTGTTGCATTTCCAGTCACAGTAGTGAAATGCTAGCACACCAGGGAGTCTTTAAACCAACCCAACCCCAAGGGGGCTCCAAGGCAAAAGATCTGGATCTGACTGGATTTTTGCCCGTCTCATAGTTATGGGCAATGCTCTGGCCTATAGCCTATACTCCTTATCTTGAAACATAACTAAACATATCTCATTCCCCATAGATTGGCAAGGATGCACTGTGACCTGCCCACTCCTGCTAACATCAACAGCATCCTCTCCCCGTCTATGGTTGAAGGTCATTGTGATGCCGCTCTATATAGACTGTGCATCCATCCCTGAGACTTCAATTTGCTTTTCCAGGAGGATGGAGAGAAATAAACTGATTACTAAGTTAATTTGAGGTCACAGACCCCGGTAACTCTTGTCGGTCATGACACCAAAAGGAGTACACCAGTAAGAAAGAGAAGAATATTATTCTGGTCGTCCATCACAAAAAGTATTCATTCAGGGTGATATCTGCTGAAACACAATAGCATCGGGGCTGTTTCTGAGGGGGCCGAGGATGGGTTGCAGGAGGGAACACAAACAAAATACAATTTGTGAGGGGAAAAAACAATCTTGCTTCCCAATAAAAAGTGGAATTGCACATAAAGTGCCAGTGTGGCTCGGCTCCCTGTAATTTGGACCCAGCTGGTCAGCGGAGGCCGGGGGACCGGAGGGCCGGAGGGGGCTGAAGCAGGGCCAAAGGGAGGAGGCAGCCAGGGCAGGGACAGTGCTCCTCAACCCCCCCACCTCCACCCCCTACCCCACCACAACCAACCCTTATTGACAATCCCTATATATCCAGCAGCATAGACAACAGCCAATCCACCACAACAGCCTCGTCCATGAGTCACTGATGGAGGAAGGACTGAACAAAACTGGGAGAACATCTCTGCATCTGCTTGTTAGCATAGAAAAATAGCCTGCTCAAAAACGGAGAAGTAGTAAACCAACCCGTGTTTATTATGAGCAATAACAACTGAGCCACCCTGCTCAATATGTAAAAAGTCACTCAAATGATACGTTGCCAAAACGACCATCACGTCAACTGATATTTTTTCATATATATCTTTTTTTCAGAATGTCTCTTTAACTCGTGTGACCCATCTGGATCACAGTAGGCCTGCACATGGAGTAGCTCCGTAGTTCAGTTGCTCACTACTCCTCCACTCCTTTTCAAGGAGCACACAATGCTCCGATCCATCTACTGTAAGTGCCTGGGAGAAAAATACAACTCCTTGGAGACTGTTGGGCAGCGAGAGAATAAAATAGATCCATAAAGGTTGTTCAAAACAAACCAAGGTTCCCTGCTAGGCTGGGCCACTTTGGGGGCGACACAGGAAGCAGGTAAGCTTACTGTTAGGATCTGTGGTTTTAAGCAGTGGCAAGGAATGATCAGAACAGTCTGGGGATTTAACGCTATAGATGAAATTGGGCATGTAAGCTTGGATCCTGTAGGGTGAGGGAAGGTCCATCCTAAGCCCTGTGAGAGGGTGGGAGAGGGGTAGAGAGAGGGAGAGAGAGAGAGAAAGAGAGAGGGAGAGAGAAAGAGAGAGAGAGAGAGAGGTGAGAAAGTGCTATACAAATCAATCCATTTGATTGGGAGAGGTAGAAATTGAGAGAAGATTGACTGATGAGAGGCATTCTACTACACTCCCCACAGCCTTGGGGACTTTTATGCAATTGATCAGAAAGGTTACAATGTGGATCCATAGCTCAAGTTCATACTGACATAAATACATTTAGATTAGATTAGATTAGAATGTATTGACCAAAAACAGGATTATCAAAGAACAGCTTGTCATATATGTAACATTATGTGCATTCAAAAGCTCTTGGCTACTTCTTACAAAAGCAGGGCACTCGTAAAAATAAAAAAATATTTGCTAAGAATACAATACACCTTGGGGAATTCAGCTACTGTACCTACATTCAACTCAACACAACCAACAACCTTGATATGATACAGAACTTGAGGTTTGGACCACCAAGACCACAACATCCATTTCTTCCCCTTGTGACTAAACAGCACAGGGGATGAAAAACAGGGATTATGATAGTGCTCATAACACAGAGAGAGAGAGAGAGAGAGAGAGAGAGAGAGAGAGAGAGAGAGAGAGAGAGAGAGAGAGAGAGCATACACACAGCTGGTGAGCCTGGGGAGCCCATGGAGAGATGAGTAACTTTGATGCAGCCATGACGTCAACTGTCTACGGCCGCCACCACGTGCCAACCAACCAGCTGTCAGCTCTTCACACAGGCTGTCCTCTCCCTGCATCTATAGGTCAGCAGGATAGGTCACTGGCCCTGACATGGGGTTCTCCCCAGAGGGCTCAGACAACCATGGTTGACTGTCCTCCTCTCTGTGATTCGTAGGTTTTAGAGGCCTTTTCATAGTACAAGAGATGAGAATCTCTCTCCCACACAAAAATACGCACACACTTTGTTCTTTCTGGGTATTTTCTGCCTTAGAAAGAAAACATATACACACACACACACACATGCATGCACATGACACAAACACACACACACACACACACACACGTCTGTGCTCTTGCTGGGTATTTTTATATTTATTAACCTGCTACTACTGGGTGTGAAAAGCTGAACAGCCCCCCCTCCCTCTCTCCCCCCCCTCTCTCCTCTCTCTGGCCAGAGCATCCATGTATGACCTGTGGCTGCGTCTCTGTGGCTCCGCTCCGCTGATACTGGCCAGAGTGTTTTCTCTCGAAACGGGGCCTGGCTGAGCTGAGCTAACCACTGACCACAGAGCAGAACACTGGCTGGCCCTGAGCTCGGCTGCAAAATCCGCTAACACCGCTAACAGAGCTGGTCAGAGGAGGGTAGCTGGCCGTGGTCTCCACCCTGCCGTAGCTCACCAGATACCACACGGTCCCATGGAGCCATGCCTGTCTGTGTGAGGCTACTGTGCTGTACAACACAGCCAGGCGCCTCAGCGTGCATAGGCTATATGTTGGGAAACAGGGAGGAGATCTCAACATGAACCCAAACACAAACAGGCCCTCTCTGTGCAGTGCTCAAGCACATACAGCACACACACACACACACACACACACACACACCGCACACACACACAGCGCACACGCACACGCACACACACACACACACACACACACACACACACACACACACACACACACACACACACACACACACACAGCGCACACAGCGCACACGCATGCACTCACACACAATACACACATACAGTCACTCAGGTTTGGGAGAGGCAGCTAGAGGGTATTTGTCATGGCGCCCATTTGCTTTCTTTCCCCTCCTAATAATAATAGGAACACTAATTAGTAATAATAGCTAGACTGTCAAAGCTTTGTCGTTACAATCAGTCATCTAATGTTGATTCCAAGTCCAGTAGCAAAATCTGTACGACAAACTGGTTCAAGGACTAAGATGAGAGAGCCTGTAGGGTTTATGTTATGCTGATTAGAAAGAGACTTTTCTATTTCAATGTTGACCAGCAGCAAAATCCTTCATTCTGTTTCAAGAAAACCTGATGAAATAAATTGGACATCAAATACAAGCCAGATCAAAAAAAACTCACAAGCGAAGAAGTCCACATTAAAAGAGAAGATAATCATGCTAATATAATAACAGCTTCTCTCCACGTCAGTGTAAATTGAGAAATGAGAAAATGAAAAGCTGCATATTTCTGCTATTTCACCCTGGGTGAGAAACACACATTTTCTATGGCACATTTCTTGCCCTACGCTCCCACCCTAAAAAAAATAGAAGTTAAAATGCTATGCGGCAGTAATTTAACATCTGTCTCACGGCGATATCAGCTGAAAAAATAGATTGACTTCCAGAAATATTTGAACTCAAACAGCCTTCTTGCTCTAATTAATAGGATTCGACACAAACACAAGGCTGATAGGTTTACATAGTATACAGGATGGAGCACTGCCTGCGTCAGATAACGCCTGTTCAAACCCCGTTCAAGTGCAGTTCTGAGTGGGCCATCGTCCTCTCTCTCTTTTTCCATATCTCTCACCCTCTCTCTCTCTGTCTCTCTCTTTCCCTCCCTCTTGCTCTCTCCCTTTCTGAGGCATAAACCAACATGGCTAATAGCAACCATTAACCAGAAGCAAAGCCCTCTCTCCGTCTTGGATTACTGCGCTGTATAATGACAAGGAGAAAATATGTTCTCAACTGAGCTTTCAAATGGCACTAGTATGGCGTGCAATATTGAGAAGAGCAATTTCAGAGGATTCTGGTGGGTTGGCAAGCCTGGCTGTTCCTATGCCATATTTCAATATAGGGGTTCGGAGGAGGAGAAACGGCAGATGAAGCTCTGGAGCACTGACATTCACGACATTGTATCTAACATGATGTGGGAACATGCTATACACACTACTGTATGTGCTGCTCGAATACTGGCAGAAGAGTATAAATCTGGCTGCTCTCCGCATCAAGAGCCAAAGCACTTTGACTCCATGCTCTACAGTCTTAAAGTTTGAATGTACATGCATACACACACGGTCATAAGATGCTGTATAGTTCACATTGACATACAGACCATAGGCCATACACCCACATACACACGGACGCGCACACACACGCATGCATGCATGCACGCACGCACGCACGCACGCACGCACGCACATGTATTCAAGGCCAGACAGAAATGCATTTGGTTCTACGATACAAAAAAAATCTATTTTTTTCCAAGAGCAGATCCTTTTTTGTTCTGCATAAATGCCAATTACCTAATTCTCTCTAGCATGCAAATCAGATAAAATGAGGGCACAGCAGATTGCCCATGCAGCCCTCCGCAGCATCACTTCCAGAGTGACAAGAAGGCTACCTTTTGGGACAATTCTCTACTTAACACTTTCATCAAGCTCTATTAAAGAAAAGAAAAAAAAAAACTGTAATCGAATTTTCGAATGTGCAAGCTACAATAATAATCACTTAGCCTGCAGACCTTACATACTTCATTCACTGCCAAAAGCTACCACTCGGCAATTCAATATTTTTGGAGCGTTAACATTTACAGCAACCCTCTAATAAGCCCATTTAACATGCTGTAATTTTCTCTCTATTTCATTGACATGCAAATAAGGGCTACCATTTACTGTGGCTCGAGTCTGTCCACACCAATATGAATGTTGCTCTCTCTGACATCCCACATCATAAAGACCATGGAAAGACTGGTGCTAGCACACATGAGGCCCCTGGTGAAGACATCCTTGGACCCCCTACAGTTTGCCTACCAGGCAGACATTGGTGTGGATGATGCCATTATCTACCTGCTACACAGAGCTCACTCCCATTTATATAAGGCTGGCAGCACTGTGAGGGTCACATTCTTTGACTTCTCCAGTGCATCTAACACCATACAACCCTTACTACTTGCGAATAAGCTGCTGAGGATGCAGGTGGACTCCCCCATTGTTTCCTGGATTACGAACTACCTGACAACAGGCCACAGTTTGAACGGCTGCAGGGATGTGTGTCGGACTGGGTGGTGAGCAGCACTGGTGCCCCCCAGGGGTCAGTTCTGGCTCCCTTCCTCTTCACCCTCTATACCTCACACAATACAGATACTTGCCATCTGCAGAAGTTCTAGGACAATTCTGCTATTGTGGGATGTATCAGTGGAGGCCAGGAGACCTGCTGTAACGCCTTAAGATCAAAAAAGTACCTATCTATCTATCTATCTATCTATCTATCTGTTACATAATCAGTGGCAGAATTCGCGTCATAAAAGAAAGAGGGAAATACTTCCTGTACCTACTGTACAGTATACCAAAGCAATAACTCCTCCCACCCCAGCCATCAAGCACTTATGAGGCCACTGGTGCCAACAGAGTGGCTCATCAGCCAACATCGGACGCCTAATGGTAAAATGATGGCTATTCGCCCAACAGCATTCCACTAATGATGGGCTGACAGTAGACCTGTGTTGGCATGCTGATGGTCGCTATGTGAATGGTGGACCAATGTAAGCATGCCAATGGTAGAATGATGGTCAGCATGCAAACGGCAGCCTACAGTCGAGCTGCCAAAGGCAGACCTCCATTGTAATGCTAATGGTAGACTGCCATCCTGATGCTAATGGTAGGCCGCCATTGTGATGCCAAAGGTAGAGCGATTGTTGGCATGCCAACAATAGACCGATGGAAGGCCGATGATGGCATGACAACGGTCGACAAACGGTCGGCATTCCATTATGCAAAGACGTCAGTCTGCAAATACTACACCGATGGTTAGCATGCCCATGGTAGACTGAATGTCAAACCCATATCCCTGGTATGTCCAGAGCCATGCTTCAGCCATAAGCTAAATATAAAGCTCTGTAAAGAAATGGAGAGATTGCGAAAGGGAAAGCGTCGTCACGGAAGTCCACTCCAGGAAATGACCTCGCTAATGAAGGGCGAAGGGCACAGAGTCGGGTTCTACAGGGCGCACCTTTGTTTGAGCATACTAATTAGTTGAGGACGTGAAGGTGAGAGACGGGGGCAGAGAGACGAGGGAAACAACATTTCCAACAAGCAGTCCTGGCTGAATCGGTTTGATCCACCGCTCTCTGCATAAAATGTATGCGGCTGCAATAAAAATGCATCTAATGACTCTGGATATCCGCAGGCATAATAATTGATGTACTGCAATTCATATTGACAACACTCAACACATAACCAATGGTGAAGTGTGTAAAAGCATGAACCTTAGTTCGGCTAAGCATCCATCAGTAGCCTTGGCCTGTCACTTTCCTCGAGCTGAACTGAGGCTGAACATGGTAGGTACTGTAAGTATACTGTGGCAAGAAGACAGTAGAAAAAGAGAGTATTGAGACTTCATTCTTTCTAATGCCATTACAGCACTATGATAATAGCCCAGTGCAGGCAATACATAAAGGTATAACATAGCATGGAACAAGCTGACACAGCAGAGATTACTGACCAACATCCAACAGGCACAACTGTACTTAGAACACATAAAAGGAGGCAGACAGATGTGAGTTTTGTCAGAGATCTAACCCTAAAAGCTCATGGGGCCATTGTCTCTTAAACAGTGAATCAGTCAAACATGTCTCTCGTACGCTTCCTCAAGGGATGATGGGGAAAATCTGACAGAATCCACATTTAAAGCCAACCTGATCCTTTTGGATTACAAGAACATGGCTGTGGAATCTGCCTTCCGCAGGATCTACATCCTACGAGTGAGAGCCACTGAGAGAGAGAGAGAAGCTTTGTCACTGGTGCCAAGCTCACCAAACGCCTGAGAGAGTGACTGAGGAGGAAGGAGAGTGACAAGCTGTCAGTCAAAATCACCGCCTGTGATGGGCTCACAGCGTCAACATGCACACCCGTATCTTAGCCGTAACCTATATTTGGTGTGAGTGTGAGTGTGTGTGTGTGTGCACGTGTGAATATGCATTTGAATCTTTGTGTGTTTGTGTGTGCAAGTGTGTGTGTGTGTGTGTGTGTGTGTGTGTGTGTGTGTGTGTGTGTGTGTGTGTTAACTTGTTCGAATGCCATTATAGCACAATGATAATAGTCTACTGCAGGCAATACATATAGCAAGTATAAAATAGCATGGGACAAGATGAGACTCCATAGAACACTGGCGAACACCCAACAAGCTGGTACTATTGTACTGAGAACACATAGTAAAGGGATCTATATGGATTTGCATCTTTGTGTGTTAGTGCATGTATGTATGCGCATGTTAGGGCACACTCAAAAAAGAGACCCTGGTCTCAAGCTGCTTTCCCCTGGATAAATAAAGGACAAATAAAATACAATTAAAATTAAATAAATGTATGCTCACTCCCACGCACATTATCCCAGTTCCCGAATGAACTATACCACACACCAAAGGGGATTGCCATGTAAATAATTCATAGTCCGAACAAAGCTTTGGTGATTAATATTCAGTGAATGAGTTACTGTTTACGTTCCTTACCTTTAATTCAACTACAAAATGCATAATGTGCCAGGCAGTGCTCTCTTTAACTCTTTACACTGGTGATGGATCTTGAGAGTCCTGCCGGGGAAACTATCGGGCATGCCGCAAAACCTAGTGGCCGCTCATGGTACTGTTGTAGTTCTCACTTGTAGTTGTGCTCAAAACCAATTCTCAATCTAATTCCAGTGGCAGAGTCGGTATTGTTCCTGTCCAAATGAGGTCCATTTCAGCATGACTTTCATGTTCTACAATGACTTTAAAATACACAAATTCATGCCTTGCCATCCATCTCATACCGTGTTAAAATAAGTCAGACAAGACTTTTTACACTCTCACCCTGCTCTACTCTGCTCTACTCTCACCCTGCTCTACTCTGCTCTACTCTCACCCTGCTCTACTCTGCTCTACTCTCACCCTGCTCTACTCTGCTCTACTCTCACCCTGCTCTACTCTGCTCTACTCTCACCCTGCTCTACTCTGCCAGTGATTCCCAGAGAGCAACACATGCTAGCTCTAGCGCTGTTCAACAGACTCACTTTGCGTGAGAGGGAGAGGGGAATCTTGGGAGTTGTAGGAATTGACTCAAATGGGCAATTTGAAACATCAGGACTGATCAGGGCATTTAAAGCGAGACATCTTGACACAAAAATCATTTTTAAAAACGCAATTTTTAGTGAATCTTCCAATTGAATAATGAAAACAACAAATTCACAGGATTACAGGGTAAAATTCCGCTTTAAGCTATGGATTACTTTGCATGATGGAAGAAGAACGCATTTCATTGGCAGACTGGCAACACTAGCTACTACAATTTAAATTAATCGGGTGACGTCAGACACTTCAATGTGTCCGTTCCTTCTACATTCATTGGTCCCAGCAAGCAGGCAGGCACATCTCTTTTGAAAGCCTGTGAATGGCAAGAGTGCTTCACTCGGTCAGTTCACTCCTGTTTAAATGGCTCTGCACCAATTAGATTTGACAGAGTAGCACCTTCCCCCCTCAAGCCATGTATTTTTAATAAGGCAAATAAAGAATTGAATAAAGATCAGGATTCTACATGTTCTATGTACCCAGAGGATAAACACCCTTCTTTAACACAGTGTTTCAAGTTTTGTACATTTCAATCTTTTCCTCCTCTCTTAACCATCGGCCATGAAAAAGAAAATGTACAATCCTCCCACCAATTTCAGTACTAAAAATAACAACGGTAATCTCATTGTGGTGTGCATTTGTTTTATTGCATATGCTTATTGTATGCATGTTATTGTATTTTGTGCTGCTGCTTTTCTGCTGGAGCTGTCGTTTAGGCTATGGTTCCCTTTGTGTATCTCAAGGGACCTCTTGGTTGTAGAAAAGGTAAAGAGAATCTGTGTGTGTGTGTGTGTGTGTGTGCGTTTGTGTGTGTGTGTGTGTGTGTGCGTGTGTGTGTGTGTTGACCAAACAAAAATGCAGAGTCAACTACAGCACCTCCAAACCATGAGCGCAGAGCAAAATTCCTTATTATATATATCAAAGTGGTGAAAGACTGGATTAAAGTCTATGTTTGACAGACTCCTCGAGGCAGTCAGTGTGTGAGAGTTAGCTAGCTCTCTTCAAGCACCAGTGCCCTCTACCCTGCCCATTGATTTTTCTGTCTCACTGCTTGTTTCTCCCACTTACACTGCTTGTTGCCTATGGAGAAGGTGTTATGGCAAATTGTATCCTACAGTATTGTGTGTGGTCTCGAAAACGCTACAAAATAGTCCAGAGGACGCTGAAAGCTCTCATCTTCAAGTGCCTACGGAAGGATCCTTGTAAACTACACACCGAACACCATAACAGAAGATAGATAGTTACCCCCCCCATCAGGTTTGCCATTTGAGTCATGAGTGGAATATGAGTGAATATATGTATTTAGGACAGCCAAGAGTCTTCCCAGAACATCCCCCGGGGAGGCCTATCTTTTTCCTCATTTGAGATCTCTCTACACATGACTGCCAAAACAGAATTATGCTTCGTCTTTCAATGTCGCTCTGCAAGACGTGACAGAGCGTCCTTTCCATTCACTCTGCAGTGCAGTAAAAGGGGTTGCGAGACAATGTGCTGTTCACCGTTGATAAAACAAGACAGCAAGAGAGAGCGAGAGAGTGTGAGAGAGAGAGAGAGAGAGAGAGAGAGAGAGATTGAGGGAAAAAGAAAGAGAGAATAGAGAAAGAATACACCGGTACTCTATACTCATTTTCCGCCGTCCTCAGCAGAACCTGAAGACAATGCAGTTGTAAAATAGTGGGTGTTGGATGCAGAGAGCAGAGCCCCTGAAGGGCATGAGTGGGCAGTGGTGGCCGGCCCGGCTCACGACTAACTGCATCATTACCGCTCCCTAAAGACGCAAGGTGTGTTTGGGGGGCCGAGGTGAGGTGTTTGTCTTCATTCCGGGGCTCTGAGTATTAGAGGCCAAAGTGAAACGAATGCTTGTCCGTCCTCCTCCCCTGTTCTGCTCCAGCAGAGCGAGAGCGAGGCGCTGGGGTGAGGTGGTTGGCTTACTCCCCAGGATTAAGTGCTTTCCAGAGCCTGACATTGCCTCAAAATAACCTCGACTCAACACAGTGTACTGGAGCAAAGGACTCGGGGTCCAGGGGTACTGCACCGGATCACCTGGGCCAAGCTGTGAGAGGGAGAGAGAAGAGCTGGATACTAAGAACCTCGGCCATTATGGTTTGTGTTCCTACAACACCGCTATCACCATCTACTGTGATCAGTCATGCTGTTTGTTTTAAACATGCAGGTACACTATCTCACCGCTCAAGACTTTTAAATGTGCATATGTGCTGACCTTGACAAAATCCTTACATTGTTGTCGTGGACCTCTGCTTTGCTGTACACACATCCACACACACAGGCATATGCACGTGCATACGCATTTGCACATGGCACACATCCACACATCCCCACACACACATACACACACACACGCACGCATGCACACACACACACACACATACATACACACACGCACACACACACAAAAGCAGCAACAGCAGCAAAGAAAGCCTACCTTTTCAAAGAGAGACACACTCTCAAACATGCACACCTGCACTAATTGTCAACCACACCTGTGTACAGTCACCAATATCCAAACACAACCATATTTCACACTCTTCTCAGAACCTTTAACTCGAGTATGGACTCAACCCCCCCCCCCCCCGCCACACACACACACACACACACACACACACACACACACACACACACACCTGCAGCAGAGCATATGTAACCCCTCAGTGCGGCTCACTCCCTCCTTATATGGACAAATCCTCTGTTCTGCTGTGAGCCATGACTGAGTTATTTTGAGCCCACCCCTGTCCATCGCTGGAGAGAGAGAGAGACAAAGAGGAATCACTGATATCCACAGACTACTGCTGGGAAGCGAACTAGGCCCTGCATATCACTGCCATAAGATTATAAGGTCAGTGAGGCGGTGGGGATTTCAACACAGTGGCTGAAGGGCATTGATGTCCACATACTGTTGTTCAAACCCTGTATTATTGTTGACTTCACGTCGCTCTAGATTACCATATCTGCTACATGATGACAATGGAGCGTGTCAAACCTACTAGTGAGGTCATGTGAGCTGTACTAGGTATGAAGGCCATGTTGACCCAAAGGCTCATTGTGAAATGATACAATATGTACTCGCTACGGAAACACAATATTCCCAAGGTTAGAGCCACCATGGTGGGGGGGAGGGTCAGTATGCAGAATCAGCAGAATTAGAAATCACACACACACACACACAGAGACACACACACACACAGACACATGCTAGTGCTGATTAGATGAAAAGCCATATGTTACATTAACAGGTTGTATGGATGACGTACTGCAAAGGAGAGTATTTCCCCTCTGTTCCTTTCTCTGTCTATATATCTATCTCCTCCTGCTTTATCTCCAGTCCTCCTTCCCTCCCTCTCCCCTTTCCCTCCTTCTCCCTCTCTCTCTCTCTCTTCATCTCCTCCTCTATCTCCACTTCTCCTTCTATCCCTCTACCCTCTCCCTCCCTCTCCAGGTGCTGTGGGGATGTTGCTTGGCCTGTCTGAGCTCTAGCTAAGCAGAAGCTGAGTCTTTGACACCAAAAGGGAGATTATGTTACAGTACAAAGCTGGAAGGAAGAGAGAGAGAGAGAGAGAGAGAGAGAGAGAGAGAGAGAGTTATGGCCGTAAACCAACCAAAACGGAAGGAAAAAGTGGCAGCATGTTATTATGACAGTCGGGAGAAATCTGCATGTCTACAATACATCTATAATACAACATATCTATAATACTGTACTACATATCTATAGATATGTTATATTATATCTATAATACTGTACTACATATCTATAGATATGTTGTATTATAGATATGTAGTACAGTATTATAGATGTGTTGTATTGTAATACTGTACTACATATCTGTAATACAACATATCTATAATACAGAGATATCAGCTGTGGATGTGATGTAGGGCAGGTGACAGTCCTGTCCTGGTTTAACGTTTGTCTTCAATGCCCCAGTGTGCCTCCCTAGCAGTGGATGAATCATTAGCGCGTAAGAAGGTTTTAGCATATAAATACTCCACAGGGCAGGAAGAAACAGGCACACACACCAACAAACCCCCCGCTAAATTTAGAACTTTTTTCCATGCGGTGGCAAAGTCACAGAGCAGGACACACAGAGTGCCTGGGGAAAGCTATCAGCAGCAGAGAGACAGAAGAGCAGAGCTGGGGCCTGACTAAAACAGGAGCTTGGCTGGGCCCTGACTAACACAGGAGCAGGGCTGGGGCCTGACTAACACAGGAGCAGGGCTGGGGCCTGACTAACACAGGAGCAGGGCTGGGGCCTGGTTCAGAATATCACAGGAGCGGTAGGCAGCACTGCAGCGCTGTGTGGACATGGACACATCACACTGGCCGCCACAGAGTGTGACTGGTTTACACGTCGCTTTTTCTGAAGCCGCTGAAAACAGTTCAATCATCTCACTGTGGAGGCTGGCAGAATGTAAGCTGATAGAATCATTTTTCAGAGCTGTGTCTCTCTCGGCCCTGCTGGAGCTATTTTGACAGCATTTATTAGTCTCAAAAGAAAAATGATGGGAAGGTCAGGGAGGTCGGTAACCAGTGGAAAGCACCTGATACACTTCATTTAACTACACACCACACCACCGCCTGGTTAGAGCTTCATTTACTAGGGTCTTCAACCCAAGAACAAGAGAGAGAGACAGGGAGGGGGGAAGAAAGATGGAGGGGGCGGGGGAGAGAGAGAGAGGGAGAGAGAGAGATGAGAGAGATGAGTAAAAGGTTTGTGAAATGTGCATAAATCATACTCCCATTACTGGAGATGACTTTGCACATCTTAAGAGAGAGATCACAGCCATAATCTCCAATGGCTCTCGATGGAGACCTCAGTAGGCAGAGTTTAGCCATTTAGAGCTGCACTCTGGAGACCACGACACACAAACCCTGTGTCAGTGAGCTCACCATCAGGCCTCATGATATTTCTCACCAGCCAAACACACCCCATCTAACACACCCCATCTAGCACATACATAGACAGACACACACACATGCACATACATAGACAGACACGCGCACACACGCACACACAAACTGTGACAAGGAACGAGTGAATGAAACCAATGGCATGGTGTTACCCTAAAAATAATCACAAACCGGGTGATTTGAAAACATGGCCTTGCCCACACACACATTCAGTCATTTCTATTCACTTTCACTTTCCCTCGTTGAGTCCCAGAATAGTAGGGCATTCATATTTTAAAGGAGGGCAGGCGAGTGGAGGAGCAGGGGGAGACCATGTCGTCAGGCGGGTGGAGGAGCAGGGGGAGACCATGTCGTCAGGCGGGTGGAGGAGCAGGGGGAGACCATGTCGTCAGGCGGGTGGAGGAGCAGGGGGAGAACATGTCGTCAGGCGGGTGGAGGAAGCCTTTCCTCAGCTCCTGTCGTCTCTCGTCGTAAGGCATAGAGGAGGAACAACACTTAGCAGAGATTGGCAATCAGAGCTTGCCTTTGTGATGACTTCAATGGCTTTTCAAATATTTAATTACCCTCACTCACTCTCTCTGCCACTCCCAACCTCGGGAGAGGTCTACATTGGTGTTCCTGATGTTACGTTGCAACTCATTTCACTCACACTTTTTGAAGTGTTTTTTTTTTTTTTTGGGATTTATGATAATAGCACCTTGAGTGGAACAGGTGCGTGCCCAAGTTTGCTCGAGTATTTGATAAGATATCATGATTACAATTTCCAGGAGGCCAAAAATGATTTAAATTCAAGAGTGTCTCAGACGGAAGACCTCGCTCACTGATAAATACAGTGGATGCAGGAAAATGCATTCTCCAGCGAAAAGACACCCCACGCAGCACGCAGATACAAACACAAGGCTGAAAATAACCTTGTTTTGGCTTCCTGCAGTCATTATCATTGGAAACACTGCGGAGCTGGAAATCTATACCATTAAAGCCAAACAATCATACGGTCAGGAAGGGGAGGGGAACCAACCATCCATGCAGAACTCCACGCTGCGGAAGAAATTCAATGTCAGTGTATCTGCGAGCACTTAGAAACACACTCATACACTTATCACAGTGTTGGGAGTTGCGTCGTGTTTGTAAATGACTGCTAAATACTCTGAGGAGGGTATGTAATCACATTTCATGTCCTGCGATGTCTGGCAAGCATCCAGCAGTGACACTAAACTGGAGTTATGGGAAACAAACAGAAACCAACACCATATTGCATTTACAGGAGAGCCCTCGAAGAAACAAAACAAAACAAAAAAAACCCTGGGGGGATGTGGGGTTGGGGTTGTTCCGTCCAAGTAAAAATTCTCTCCTGATTAAATTCTTGTTGCAGCTTGTTGCTCGGTGCCGGTAAAGGAATCCAGTGCCCCTGATCCAGTTTCCATGGGCTGACTCAGTGCACCAAGGCACTCAGGACTAGCTGCACTGCACTTCAATAGGCAGTAGAAGCAGAGCTACTGAAGCAGTAGCAGAAGCAGTGACTGATAAGCAGAAGCAGTGACTGATAAGATTTATCTGGGAAAATAAACACACGCATCATCTGTGATCATTTTCACAATGAGCTTTACCGAGACTGAAAATGAATGTTTAGTTATAAAAGGTAGCCATTTCCAATAAGGCTATTATGCTAATAGAGAAAATACATTTCCAATTTTCATTTTCACTTCATATGTTCTCTGTATCGACAAACACTTCCCTCGTGTGACAGGAATTTGATTTTGACACGTCAAAATGCCTTGACAAAGCACAAAATCTGTTCCTGAGTTATTGTTTTTTACAATACACTGAATCTAAGGGAAATGGTAGTGAGACCTACATGTGCGAAGTCTGAGATGGTTGTCTCTGTTGCCACACTCTTAAAAAAATGGGTTCTTCGGCTTCTCCCTGTAGGAGAACCGCTTGAAGAACACTTTTTGGTTCTAGGTAAAACTTAAAGATAGGCTGCTGGCTACGTGTCTCAAATGTCCTCTCAGCCCAGACAGTCCTCCTGAATGTGATGCAGCTGGGCATCTGGCCTGAGCCTGAGAACAGAGCAGGCCTGGCTAATACAATACAATACAGCTTTAATCTCCGTAGGTGTGGCCCGATGGAGGGGTGACTCAGGAGTCAGTCAGTCAGAAGCACCTTTGAAGCCTATACTTCAGGTCCATTACCTTCCACTGAGGGTATTGAAGTAGAGGAGGAAGAAGTCATACGGTCACACGGTCGCACCACTTCCTGTACCACCCTTTGAACATCCCCAATTTCCCCCCAAAGTAGCTATAAATGATGGGTAAATAAATCAGATTGAAGGGGCTGCTCTCTCTCTCTCTCTCTCCCTCTCTCTCTCTCCCTCTCTCCCTCTCTCCCTCCCTCCCTCCCCATCCTGGGAGCTGCTCCATCTTAAATAACTTCACGGGGCTGCTCTCACTTTGATGCTGGGGAGCTATGACAGCTGACAGAGAGGGAAACAGAGTGCTGCTTACTTAAACAACAGTAAAACAAAGTGGTGGAGCAGCATGCTGTCTGAGCCCGGCACGGGCCTGGCTGCACCTGTGGAAGGAGGCCTTAAACAGCACCACTTCTTCCTCCTCTGAGCAACAGCTGGCTTCAATATCCACTCACAATCACACACACTCCCCACTCCACACACACTCACTCACTCACTCACAACGCACACACACTCACAACGCGCACACACTCCACCGTCACAGTGGTGGAAGTCATCGTAAGGCCGAGCAATCCTCTTGGGCTCCGTGAAACTCTCCAAAGAGGGTCCTTTCACATAAGATAGTTGATATGTCCTCACACAGAAGATAGTTGATGATTGACTACACCGAACAATAAAGCAAAGAATGTGTGGGCTAATGTACTTTTCAGTTTCTACTGATACTTGACCATTTTTTGTTATTTCAGTGCAATTCAATGACAACAAGCACTGGATGTACTATCTCCAACACATCCTGAAAGTAATACATTCTGAGAAGGGCATTTCATTGTGTATCAGACCACGTTTCAAGTAGCCTGCTCGGAAAACAGAACCTGTATTTACTCGCCGTCGCTCCAGAGAATGCTAGGAAAACATGTAAATCAGCATGTAAATGGGTACCTCATGAAGCGCAAACAACTGGGGTTGCCCAATGTTTGCACCCTGCTGGGACAAATTCATACTCCCAGACAGCATCTTTGACTTCCCTATCAGTGTGACGACGCTGATCCAAGCCAAACAAGGCAGGATTAGAATGTCAAGTGTCGGCTTAGGGATTCTTGTACACACAAATATCACAAGAGTGCACCGCCAATTACTTCAAAACATTTCTGGGTCTGTGTTTAGAGAGACTGTCCATGGAGGAAGTCGGTGGAGAGGAGAGGACAGGGGATAGAGGACATCATCTTCGGGGATGGCTGATTTGACCATTGAGAGACCCCAGGTATCTAACTAAAATGTTGCATATTTTATTTCATCTTATTTATCCAGGTTAGTCTCATTGAGATAACATATATTTTTCCAGAGACCTGGTCCATAATAATAATAACACTAATAATAAGCTTTTATTTATATAGCACCTTCCATACATAAGAATGCAGCTCAAAGTGCTGTACAATACTGTGCAAAGGAACAGATTAAAAAACGAGAACAACCCAAACATCAGCACAGTGCTGTACAACACAGTGCAAGAGCAGATGATTAAAAACAAAACAACTATAACATAATTAATCAACACAATAAAAGCAGTATCACTCAATCTAGTTGCATAGATAGTTGATCAATACAATAAAATCAGCAGAGATAGCAAAATTGAAGACATTAAAGATGTTTACTGAGCTTGCTTCCCTGATTTCTTGAGGTATCGTATTCCACAGTTTAGGGGCATAGTTAATAAATGCTGCATCGTTAAACAGCAGCAGATGTCCACATGTCACCAGAATATAAGGCAACTCTGGACGGCAAACATGCCACTTCAAAGCGCTCCAGAGACCCCAACTTCCCTCAACAACTTCCTTCCCCTCTGTGTCTCATACACATGATGAAAACAGTTCTATTGAGTTCCTCTTGTGGCTGGGTTGCCTGCTGTTCTCTGCCAGCTGTAGCCTACAGTACAGTACAGTCCAGTACAGCCCTCTGAGGTTAACCACCGAGGGATGTAATAGTGTCGCACACAGGAAGTGACTGGGTCAGGTCAGGTTCCTGCTGTTTCGTCTCCCTGAGGACTCAACACTTTAAATGGCACACTGGAGCTCCACATATTTTCAACATTGCATGACCAAATCTTACCATTACAACATATTTCTCTGCAAATGTTATGTTATGAAATAATTGCCAGAGCAGGAATGGTAACAATAGCGGTTCATTCTTTTCAATAAAAAGCACAGAGAGTCTAGTTTAAGACTCTACGGCTCGCAAAAATAATAAATAAACGGTCATGCTTGTCTAACAGAAACATTAATTTATTTTCAAATAGGCAGAGCAAATGTGCCAACAAAAAATCAAAGAACATTTTTTACTCCATAATGGCGGAGCTGTTACCACCTCCATCACTCACAATACAGTACACCCGGATGGGAGCAATCACAGGAAGAGGAACCATTGATGAGGGACGTCAATCTAACATGGAGATGCATTAGTGCGAGACAGTCGGAGAGAGAGAGGAAAAAATGAATAACCTCCAAGGGAAACAAAGTAATCTCTGCTGCAATTTGACTGAGAATAATGGAGAGAAGTGCATTGATTGGTGGGTGTTAAACAAGGCATCAGCAGCAGACGCTGATAGACTCACTCTATCACGCTCATATTCAATTGGCGTATATTCAATTGGCGAAATCCTCTCAGTCAAGGTAATGCTCTGACTAAATATTTAAATAAATAAAACAGACTACTATTGAATAAAGCATGAGCTGTCACCTACAGTACACCGTTCCTTTACCTGCTTGCACTGTCGAAGAGCAGACGATAGCATGGTAGATGTATGCCTTGTTTTTGTTTTATAAAGCCCTGACAGAGTAATAAAGGCAAGTGAAGAAGCAGCAAATCCCTGGTAAACATGGAGGGTAAATCTTAATACACCGCTGTGTGAACTGTGACAGTATCATGACTAACGGAGGGAAAAGGGACAAGCCCATCTATTTGTTATGAGCCGGAGCAATAGGAGCTGACAGAACCAATCGAAATGCATTCCTGTTTAATGATAATAGACTGGCAACAGATGACAGCGTGCAATTTCTCATTTTTTAGACACTATTTGCTTTCGAGTTAAAAAGGAGAGGCGAGTTATGCTGAGGTGCGGCGAGGAGGACACATTTAGAGAAAACAACGTGGAACAATCATATGTATTTCTATTATGCCCCTCTGTAGACAAACTCAATCTGCTGCAAAAAAATTACCTCGTCGTCTGAACTGTAAGCAACTTGCTTATTGCATCCTCTCAACCGCTGCATGCTGACAAGACAACAGGTCGGGTGCAAAAGGTAAAACAAAGCTGTCTATTCTGAGACTCAGAGAGCTGTCCTAGAACAGAGAACACAGAGAGAGAGTTTACCACACTAAGGAGATGTCAGACACAAGAGATTAGATATACACTGACATGAAAATGGATCCGTAATCAGTATTCCGGATAATGATGATAATTCCAATATTTTACGTTTCAACAATAGGGTAGAAAATGCTGGAAAAGAGCACTAAGAAAGAGTAATGAGGTGAGTGGTAGCAGGGAGGCAGAGAGAAGGCTGCTCTCTAATCAAGAGCCTGCTGAGGTCAGGTGAGTGACTGGAGAGGCATGGAGGCGGGAGACATTCTCTCACACCAGAGAGAGCAGCAGTTTAACAGACCTGTAATCAGAGTCAGGGTGGAGAGTTGGAGGTCGGTGACGTGACATTTAGAGACAGAGAGGGAGACGGAGGGGGAGTGGAGGAGGGTGCAAGACAGAGAGAGAGAGAGAGAGAGAGAGAGAGAGAGAGAGAGAGAGAGAGAGAGGGAGAGGGAGAGGGAGAGAGAGAGAGAGAGAGAGAGAGAGAGAGAGAGAGGGAGAGGGAGGGAGAGGGAGAGGGAGAGAAAGAGAGAGAGAGAGAGAGAGTGAGAGAGAGCTGCTGCCCTTTGTGGTTGACTGATCCTGTAGGTGAGGGCTCAAGCCATCATACAGCTGCCTTTATATTGGACCATCAAGGCCATGGCAGGCTAAATGAGCTTGAGGAGCTCCTCCATAAGGACTCAGTGTTCTTCACTGTTAGAGGAGGAGGTGGGAGGAGGAGGAGGAGGAGGAGGTGGGTTTTCTCCCCCCCCTGCTCCTGCAAAGCTGAGAGTGTTTGTTTAAAAGCTCTGGGAGAGCGAGCGCCGTTGTTTGTTTAAAGCTACAGATGAAGCTGGAGATGAAGCCCAGCTCTGATCAGAGGATGAGCCTGCTGTGGTCCCACTAACAAACACACACACACACACACACACACACACACACACACATACACGCATACACACACACACACACAGCACACAGCACACAGCACACAGCACACAGCACACACACAGGATCAGTGCCCTTGGCAGCCTTTATCTGTCGTCACAGACGTTTGGACAGATGTTCTTCTGTTCTGCCTGGTCTGCCATTGTGGTCTTCTTGGATCGTGCTTCGTCTGGGACCTCCACCTTGACCTTACCGCCATGACCCTACCAGGAGCATAGCACTATCATAGCAACAGCTCCCAATGGCTTTGCTCTCGGGTTCATTGGATGGCGCAAGCCTTTCCCCCTCAAGGTGACAATCCATGGAAATCTACACACACACACGAATACACACATCATCATCTCCACCGATACACACTCGCCCTAACCCTTCCACGGTAGATATAGGGTTGCAAAGACTCTCGCTCCTGCGCCTGGGCCTATAAACCATTACTGCTTGTAAAAGGTGCACACCACTGGCTTCACATAAGCCCACTAAGTACACGCTCCATCAGTCTCACACATCCCCAACCCCAGAGAGACGGGGGAAAGAGGGTAAGAGAGAGAGAGAGAGAGAGAGAGAGAGAGAGAGAGAGAAAGGCAGGGATGGAGGGAGGGAAGAAGAGAGCGTGTGTGTGTGTGTGCATGTGTGTAAAGGTAAGTGCATACCCCATAAAACATCACTTGAGAACAGATATATATGTATATAATGGGAATAAAAGGCCTACATCAGCCTTACAACATGGATCCCCCTGGCTCAAAAGATATGGTGAGAAATAAAGTCTCATATAGACCAGCATTATTTCAGATGATAAATCTGTACAACGCAATGTTCATTCCCCTTCCCAATGATGTACCTCCTGCACTACCCAAAACCAATAAGGAACCATCAGGACCCACTCAGTTGTATGAGCTCTATGCTCATTGGAACATTTATGCATTGAGTAAACACACGCCTCACACAAAGGATTACAAAATGCAGCAGAACCTGCTATGAATTAAACTTAAGAGAAAAGGAAAAGGCTGTTCACTGTGGAAGACCCTGTGTCGTCAATCAACATCTTTTGACACGCAACAATTTAAATCTTGAGTTTCAAACACACTTCAAAAGATCCCCCTTGGAGCCTTCGCACCACATCATAAATAACTGCGTGGAGAGAATGGAAATTTGAGGCACCATCTTTTCGGCGTTTATCACTCCTTTCTCTCCCGCTCTCCCTCCCACTCTCCCCCCCTCCCTCCCTCCCTCTCTCCCTCCCTCCCTGCACACTACAGCCCATACAAAGCTGTACTATAAATTGACATAATGGAGAGATCGTTTATAAAGCTATGGTCTTTCACTGTTAATGACTTTGTATAATTTGTGTTCCAATGTTCATTAGCTGTTTGCTCTGATGGACGCGTGGCAGTATTAAAACTCCACTCTGTATCGTTCTGAGCTGCATAGTTGCGTGTGTGTGTGTGTGTGTGTGTGTGTATGTGTGTGTGTGTGTGTGTGTGTGTTTGTGTGTTTGTGTGTGCGTGTGTGTGGGCACCAGCTACGATCAATCACCTGTCATTTACTGTCTTCTCTGAGCTATTCATCTATGCCATGTTACCCAAAGCCTAGCACTAAGGACAGCTGCTGCTCAAGGCCGGGGCTCCATCAATACAATATCATGTCTTCAATATGTCCATAGGTAGGACTAGATCCTACCCATACACTGACACAGGCACTCAACAATCCCTGACAGAAAACAACAGTATGAGGGACTGGTTTTCTCTCTCGGCTGTGTTGACTGGTCTTCCCAGAGCACAGTTGTGATCGCTAATCCTGCTCTCGCTTTGGTACCATTTAGAACCCTCACTGTGGAAAGGGATCTTCAAAGGGTTAGAAGAACCTTTTTTTAAAGAGCATGCTCTCCTATGAATGGTTAAAAGTATGTTTGAATAAAGCCATGTCAGAGCTCAGCTCAGAGTGTGGCACTGGCACCAGACAAAGAGGTACAGGGGTTTGGGGAAGCACAGCCGTTGCATTTCTGTAATCTGTGCTGTACGACGACAATCATAAAAAAAAAAAAAGGAAAAACATTCAGCTTTTGTCTAATCACGCTACAATAAAGGCCTTTTGAGTAAGCAGTGTCATGAGTTACTGCATTTCAAAGGAAAATTGCCGTCTCTAAAGTCAAAGATATGTCTCAGCCTTGTGTCACTTCTCAAAGGTAGGCCTGTAATAATAAATCAGCCACGGTTACTCTAGTGAATTATGCAACTGTAACACTTTGTTTGTTTCCTTCATTACAAAGAGTCCCAAATTGACTCCTGCAGAATATCAAATGGAAATACACAATACGCTGTGATACTCTTCGGCGTTCACATCACAGCCAGCCATACCTCACAATAGGACTTGGCATCCTGAAAATGAAGCGGAGAGACTTTGCCTTATGCTGTATCTGACAGCATTGAGGTGAAAAATGTTAATGCACTTCGCAAGCTGGGCTGTGTCTGTTTTCAGGGCACATCAATAGCTCGACTCCCCCCACCCCCCACCCCCCCCTCCTCCCCCGCAAGGTTGACCGCGACCGCAGCACATGACCGACCCCTGCCGAGGCAGCTGTGGAAACAACAGGACCCCTGATTGTTGGTCACCATTACGGTCAACAAACAATAGGACCGCTGACCGCCATTAGTCAACAAACAACAGGATGAAGCAGGGAGGGAGGAGGAGGAGGATGCATGTAAGGTCCAAAATCAATAGCTGACACTGCAGTCCCCCCTACAGGGTCTCCATTCTGCTGTCTGTTACCATGATGTCTATTGACTGTGTGGTCATGTAGGACATCACCCAGGCTGATAGGCAGACACACACCACATTGCCAGCCAGGGAGGCAAAGTCTGTCTGTGTGTCTGTGTGTCTGTGTGTGTGTGTGTGTGTGTGTGTGTGTGTGTGTGTGTGTGTGTGTGTGTGTGTGTGTGTGTATGAGAACACCTAAATAGGTCATGGTGATAAGAGTCATCAGCGGCAGATAGTCTGTCACCATTTCGTTGAGACATTTATGACGTCCTGAAAGATGGTGTTGAGGTTTACATTTAACAGCACAATCCTGGTTCCATCCGCAGCTCAACACTCTCAACTTGTTAAAACTATTTTCATGATGAAATCACGATGAATAGAACCTTCATACGTTCACCTGGCTGAAGCTAATCCACATACAGTGTAGCATTGACTCTACGCCAATTCCTAGCCTCTAGAGAGGAGTCAAACGGCTGTCCTTTGTGGCACCTATAGACTACTGTCCTACTCTCCTTCTCCTGGTCTCTTGCCCAGTCTGCCAGAGGGGCTGGAACCTGCAGATCTCCCCCAATGTCATAGCAACTCAGTCCAGGCAGGCCTGGCTGTGCATAACCTCTCTGCACCACAGGGAGTTGACATTTACTCCTACGGGCCCACGGCACTCTGGGTAAAGCCTATTGTTTTCTGCCGTCACTCTCCCCCCTTGTGTGGCTTATGACTTTAATTGCATTTCTTGTCTTTGATGGAGAGAAGCGTTTGGGGAGAGGAGTGGTTGCAGCAGTGAAAGTACTCTCTCTCTCTGTCTTCTTCTCCTTTCTCCTCTCTCTCTTTCTCCTCCCTCTCAACTTCTCTCCCCCCTCCATTTCCCTCTCTCCCTCCCTCTCTCTCTCTCTCTCTCTCTCTGCCTGCTCTCTTGGACACTGATTACAGTGGTATAGTCGGATCAAGGTAAACCGGCATCGAAGGCCCCCCAGGCTTTCAAAAGGAGTGAAAAACAGACAGGCCTTAGGAAAAACAGACAGGCCTTAGGAACACACAACGGTCAAATAAAGCTGGCTGAAACACATTAAGAACACATCATGAACACTAGGTGAGTAGGATTTGGAAGTTAGCTTCATAAGAGTGCAGGACTGCAGGATTTCAACCCGGGTCTCCCATGTGAAAGACCCCGCTTAGTTAAAGCCTAGGCATTAGGTAACAAATGTCTTCACATGTCAGGTGAGGTTACTCACCATAGCAGCGTGGTCACCGAACCACCTCTGCTACATTAGATGTCAGCTAAGCATTAGGCCTAGGTGTGCTTTTCATCATTGAGAAGCAGAAGTATAAAGTGAGGACTGAGGAGATTGAGGAAGTACAGTGACTGTCGCAGCATTGAGAGGTGGAGCCTGCAGTAGGACGACCCTCTGGGGAAAGATACTGAGGGAGAAATGATGACTGTTGATGACAGACAGACAGCCATGATCAGACTCAGACAAACTGCTTTATCAACACATCACTTCATGTTTTAGATCACATCCCCTCCTGTTTGGATTTACAATGTGAAGTCAGGGATGGGGCAATCTGTGTGTACAAGGCCACACACACATCAATGACAAGGTCTCAATGAGGTCTAACATGTCGGTCATCGACATGCTGTGAGATTGCGACCTTTGTCCACAAACTGCATCTGAAACTGTCAATCAGAAGCAACAGATCTTGAGGTTGACCTAATGGTGGTTACCTTCTTTAAGAGCCCCCTTGCCTGCCTTCAGTTAAAGGCACCTTAAGTGTTGTTGCATTTCGTAGGTAATTGCGCTATTTATCTTTGCGGTAACTAATTATACTGAACAGCATTTGTTATCCTGGGGAAAGGGATGGTGATTGAGTGGGTAACAGTGTGAGGCCATTTGTTGAAGATTGGGGGGGGGTGGAGGTAGTGAGAGAGAGAGAGAGAGAGACTTGGCAGCGGGCATTGTGGCTATAAATTCAGGGTAAGCATCAACATCTGTGAGAGGCCAGGACCCTGTTACATGTCTGTCCTCCCCCACGTCATTGCTGAAACACATCATTACTGTCCAGGACCTAAAGACCTCCGCCACATCTGTGCACATCCACTTGGTGACAGAGATCTGCTAACAACATGTGGTGAGGAGGAGGAGGAGGAATTGTATGGCAACCTATGGCAGCGTCACAGTCATATTCAGCGAGGACTGAGGACAAATAGGTGGATGAGGTCTTTGATGCACACTCATGCCAAGTGAGGAAGTCCAGACTGGCCCGCTAGAGTCTTAACAAGCAGGTGTAAAGACAAGTTAACATCTTGATGTCAGTACGCTAACAGTACTAAACAGTCGTGTGTATCCCATGGCCAATGTATTTGAACACAGCCACAATACCAGCGCCAATCCATAGTCAATCAATACTGTAGCAGATAGATAAACCTGATATGCAGTCATAGGATCTTTTTATGAGTATGATCATAACAGTGTATAGGCTACTAGGCTACGCGTTCAAATTGTATCCTAAAAGGGTAAGAGTCTGTCCTGAGAGGACTGTCAGAGGGGATACTCATCAGAGGTTTGGTTTTAGTTACAGCTGCAAGAGAGGGTGACCTCTGCATATTTTAGAGCCCATTCCAAACCTTCTGCAGCTGAACCAACAGGAACAAAGAAGCCACGGACATGGGCCCTGTTCCAATTCTCTATCCCGCCCTCGAGGTAGCGAAATCAAGTGATTGAACGTGGCTGTTTTTTTTATGAATGAATGGATATAAATGTCACACTTAATGATAAAGTAATAGGCTAAAAAAAAATAGGCTGACACCTCAATGACCCCTGCCACTCAAACTGAAGAGGAGCTCCCTAACTAGACCTGTCATTTGAAAAGCAGCTACGATGAGAAAACTGTCTTTTATTTGTTCTTATTGGAATGACTGATAGAGGAAGACCATGTACCAGATAGGACAATTAGATTTGATAGGACTACACATGTAACAGTGCAAATCTAAACAAACAAAGGCAGCAAGGCAACAGCCCTTTTAACAGAGAGAGGAGAGGAGAGGAGGGCAGGGCCTTGCTGGGAGCTCCTCCTAATGGGCCTGTTGGAGAGAAAAAGCCTGTCACTCTTCCACTCACTGTCTCCCCCCCCCCCTTCTCTCTCTCTCTCTCTCTCTCCTCTTTTTCACTCTCACTGTCTCTCCCTCTCCCTGTCTCTCACTCTCTCCCCCCCTCCCTCTCTCACTCTCTCTCTCTCTCTCACTGTCTCTCCTCCCCTCCCTCCCTCCCTCTCTCTCTCTCTCACTGTCTCTCCCTCCCTCTCTCTTTCTGTGCCAGTAATCCCTCACTGCTCGAGAAAAACGGCCTCTAAATTTAGCATCAGATTTATCATGCTGTAGGAAAAGCTGGAGCAAACGAGAAGGAGAAAGAGAGGCAGGCGGAGAGAGTGCATATGTGTGTGTGTGTGTGTGTGTGTCTGTGTGTGTGTGTGTGTGTGTGTGTGTGTGTGTGTGTGATGTGGAGAGAGAGAGAGTGCATACTGTATGTGAGGTGAGAGTGTGTATGTGTAAGTGGGAGAGAGGGAGAGTGTGTGGAGGAGGGGCGGGATAGAGAGAGAGGCAGAGCAAGAGTGTATATGTGAGTGCGGGAGAGAGAGAGAGGGACAGAAAGGAGGAGGCAGAGTAGGTGGGGGTCAGTCGTTGACAGTTAGAGGCTGTCCATCATGAGCTACGTTCAGGACCAATGAGACAGAGAGAGAGACAGGCTACAAATGGCACGACACCAAACACTGCAGCCCAGGAATAAAGCCTGCCACAGACAGAGGCTTGGAAGAACTGGGAGGGGCAGTGATAGAGAGAGAAATAGAAAGAAAGACAGAGAGAATTGGACAGACAAAGAGAGAGAGAGAGAGAGGTGGAGAGGTTAGGAATGATGAAGAAAGTGGCCATTGTCCAATGTGGTGAGAAAGAGAAGAGAGGAGAGGAAAGGAGAGGAGAGGAGAGGAGAGGAGAGGAGAGGAGAGGAGAGGAGAGGAGAGGAGCCTCCAGGAAGGGCCCCAAGCACAGAACAGCGCAGCACTGCAGCCCACTGAAGGACAGTCGGCAGGCAAGGACAACGGCGCGCCGCGGCACCGTTGGTCAGCTCTCATTATTTAGGCTGCTCTCTGTGGCAAACACAAAACCCTGACTGATTGGACTGATTGGCTCTCCACGTCCAGCGGCCGATAATGGGCAATGGGAAGCAGCGTAGGAGTCGGACTCGCTACTGTTGACCGGTGATAAAGCGAGAAGAGCCATAAGCATCTGCTCACGCACTAGCGCATTGTGTCATTAGCAATGCCTTGCCTCCTGGACATCTTGCCTACTGGTTGAGCTTGTCATAGTCACTGTCCCATTTACGATGAACAATGTATTTTAGGAGTATGTTCAAGCTTGCTTTGCTTGCATTTAATAAAGTTTTTTGGGGTTTTTTATCGACACAGCTGAAAGAAGACCAGATAATGCCACTGCATGAATGTCATACATGTCTCCATATTGTAATTCACAAATCACTCGGTAACAAAGGGAGACGGAGAGCTCTTACACTCTATGAATCACAGACATCACACACACACACACACACACACACACACACACACACACACACACAAAATCGCTACAGCGGTGCACTGTCTATGACACATGACAGAACGGCGGCATCAAAGAGAGAGGGAGCAGAGAGGACTGGAACGCCGTCTGCTCTCTCTTACACAGCTCCTTCTCTAGCAGACATCCACTGAGGGAGCGAGACCCCCCCCCCGCAAAAAAAAACTGAGAACAACTGCTGGATGCTCCAAACCCAGTTTGTCACACTATAATAACCTGTCTCTACCTTGACAGGGGTTTGAAGTCTGACAGCAGCACACCGCTGAGTCAAGTTTGGAGTCAAAAGTAAAGCACCAATTTTCAATCCATATATTTGTGTGGTGACACAGAAACGTCGATGCCCAGGGATGAAGATGTCGAGGATGAGTTGAGAGGAGAGGGGTTAGGATGAGTTGATAGAGAGAGGGGTTAGGATGAGTTGACAGGAGAGGGGTTAGGATGAGTTGATAGAGAGAGGGGTTAGGATGAGTTGACAGGAGAGGGGTTAGGATGAGTTGAGAGGAGAGGGGTTAGGATGAGTTGACAGGAGAGGGGTTAGGATGAGTTGACAGGAGAGGGGTTAGGATGAGTTGAGAGGAGAGGGGTTAGGATGAGTTGATAGAGGGGTTAGGATGAGTTGATAGAGGGGTTAGGATGAGTTGACAGGAGAGGGGTTAGGATGAGTTGAGAGGAGAGGGGTTAGGATGAGTTGATAGAGGGGTTAGGATGAGTGCAGCTAGAACAATGGATTAAGAGCAAGTTGATGTTGACTGATATGTAACTACTTGTGCATTCAAAGCAGACAGAATAAAATAACTGGAGGACACGCTGTAGGACACACCACTTGCATAAAGGGGAACAAATATGTGTATACAGTGTATGTGAACAACAAAAGGGAGATAGCATTTCCAGTCCAAATGACAAGTGAGGCCACAGCCACAGATGAAAGAGATGACAAGGATAAGAAAAACAGCCTGTCCTAACGTACTGTAACACAATCTAGTGGCTATGCCTGTACAACTGTGCCCTTGACAAGACATCATGCAGGGCTGAACAGTGTCACTTGCCCGCTGGCCCGACAGTGGGTTTACAAACCCACCGGGCCAGTGAATCCTTCAAGCAAGTGGCCCACAAAATTGAGAAAGAAATTATGAAAATGCTGTCATTCTTACCTATAAATGATGAGCATCAGATAAATACCCCTAACTTGTTACACTGCTGGTAAGTAATGCATACAACATACCCCGCACAGTTTGATCCCAATTGATTGTACAAATCATACAAAATTAAAATAAATAAATAAATAAAATATTAAAAAAAAGTGAAAGAGCAGCGCAAAGAAGAAAGAACAGGGATGGTAACGGTTTTAAGTTGGTACATATCTAGATACAGGCAGCCTTTGTTTACAAGCTAGTTAGTTAGCTTTGTTTGTTAACTAGCCACTTCTGCTACCCTACTTTGACTGCAGCTGTTCTCAACCATTCTTATATAATCAACCATAATTATATAATCGGTAATATGAAAGCCAAATATGTGTGTTCTATCTAGAGAACATGACACCACTGGGCACAGGCTGCGCGTAGGCTACGCAGAAGTATGAGTTAACAGAGTGCTTTGTAAATTAATCGTTTCGACGAATCGATAAAATAATCAACAGATTAATCGCTAACAAAATAACCGTGAGTTGCAGCCCTAGTTCTCATGTTGTTTCACATCCTGTGTGAGAGCCAACTTTGAGTTTAAGCCATGCTGTTTAAAAAAAAACATACAACAGGTCTTGTCCATAATAACTGGTTGGTGACAGCATTTTCTTCTGTGTGTACGTCAAGAACCTCCAAACAGCAAAGAATAGTGTGTCAGGTTAACTTAAACCTTTTCGTCTAATTCTATACTCAAACACAAAAAATTCAGCACCTGCTGCAAATTGAAGAAGAAGAAGAAGAAAAAAGAACAGCTTTGCCAAGCCGTCAACGGAACACGAGGACTGAAACTGCAACGGCTGAGAAAGACCAGATTGAATGGGACTGAGCTGAGGTTTGCTGGGTTCTTAATTGGTGTCGGAGTGCTAGGCCACACAGGAGAGTGAGAACTGGGCTGTTGGACCAGTGCCTCTCTTCTGGAGAGGGCCGAGCATCCACAGTGGAGAGAGAGAGAGGGTGGGGGGGGGGAGTGGGTTCAGTACTTCACAGAGCCTTACCTTTGGACTTCATTAAAAACTTGGCCAGGAGTTTTCACACACTGCAACCCCTTCCTGCCCCCTCCCTACCCAGCTCCCTCATGGCCTGAACCAACCTACTTCTCAGTACACAAGGTGCACAATGCCTTCACAACACAAAGCCAGGCGAAAGGGAAAATTGCATGTAAAAGTACTTTAACTGTGAACCAAATTCCTCCTGCGAGTCCCTGACTCATATTCATCCCCAATACTCTTTCTCTCACACGCGCAGACACGCACGCACGCACGCACTCACCCTCACACACACACATACACACACACACACACAGGAAGGTGGTGTGTTGAGGTGGGGAGGCAGGGATGGATGAGGGATGCTGGGCATAGAGAGGGAGCAGCGCCCACAGAGGCATTGTTTTGACAGTTCTCATGGCAGTAAATGCCAAAGCGTCACCACTCAGGGAGTGTTAGCGGGGGGAACTGAAGGATCCCATTATGCTGTGCGCTCAACCTTTTTTCTTTCTCCCCTCTCTCTCTCTCCCTCTCTCTCTCTCTCTCTCTCTCTCTCTCTCTCTCTCCCTCATTCTCTATCTCTCAGATAATTGTTTCTCACGAGCCCACTGTTAGATACTCATTCATAGTTGATTTTCTTTGGTAAATAACGGCCATTTATTGGTCTCATCGTGGTGGCTGGCAACACATACTTCTGAGGGCACTGTCTGTGATATGCAGTCACAGGATGAGCGTGTGACCATGCTCCTTCAACCTACACATCATGAACAGAGGTTAGGAACTTCTATAGGTTTTCTAAAGCAGGCATTTACAATCATGATAAACTTACAGTCAAGATTTGAAACAATACGTTTTCAGGTGCATTCCTTTTTGGTGGACAGCACTTTACATTGTACAACGTGATTGCCTGTTTGCCTAAGGGGCGCAGAGGAAAACATCAATACATCTTGACTGGGAATACCAGTGGTACTTCCATACACAGGGAGAGGACAGGAAGCACTTGTTTAGACGACAGCCTTTCAATCCAAACTCATAAGTCCTTGTCTATCAACAAAACAAGGTTCATACCTAGAGTATTCTCTCAAAATAGCTAGCTTGTTATTATCTTTGATAGCCAAAGCATGGGCAAAGTAGACGATTGCTTATGGCTCCAGATGAAAAGATTATTATTATTTTATTTCTAGTTAGTTAGAAGTAGTTTCGCCAGGTTAGGGTTAGAAACATGAAAGCCGACAGTGGAGCCAGGAAGAGAATTCAAAATTAGTTATCTCAGTGTTATCTCAGTGTTAGTTTATGTGTATATAAAGCACGACCTGATTAACAAAACGCAAAACTACAGATTTAATATTTTGCAGCTAGATTTACAGCTTTGTTAGTATGTTTAACGCAGTTATATATTTTAGGAAAGACAGAAGTGCAAGTTATTTCATCATTAGGCTACAATTGAATATGCTTTATTCATTAAGATTCAGGTCAAACATGGCCATGCTTTAAATAGCAGCATTTTCGTTAAAGCCACAGTCTGTAATTTTCCCAGTAATTTCAAATAATGTATGGGCCTACCACTGGATTTCAATGAATGTGACTTATAAATAGCATAATGAGGTAATTACAACTGTCTCACCTTTCCATAACCAAAACACCTAAGATCTTAAGCCAAGATCTCACCTAGGGACCACAAATTTGTATTGTTTTATAAACATTTGTATGGCCTCAGGTTAATTAGAAAACAAATGCGTTTTATGATATCATTAAGATTATTAATGAAGAAATTAGGCAGTTGTCAAGCAGTTTCTCTACAAAAGTCCCTCAGAGGACCATTTGCTGTGCATTACTCATTCACTTACATTGGCCGAATGTTAGCAGCATTACCAAAAAATGCTAATTGTCCCGCCTCTTTGGCTCCAAGGATCCATCTCACTAGCAAGGTGGCCACACTCCCAATATCAATTATAGTCATGTTGGGATAAGCATAGAGTGAAAAAACAACAGCAATAATAACAACAACAACAACAACAACAACAACAACAGTAAAGATTCTAGAAGGCAATCTCAAGTTCTGTCAACGTTTATTGTCTACATGGCTCCTTTCTCTCTTTTCCATGAGGGCAAAAAAATCATAATACGCAGAGCCAGACAGAGCACGGCAGATGCTTGTATTAGTCCTATTCAACGTATGCTCTCCAAATATGGCGCAAGCCAGAAGCATAATGCCACATGATTGGAGGCAAAGGTAGTCCTATATTTGCATAAAGCGTTATTATTGGGTGGTTTGCTTAACACAAAGAGAACACCTAGCGGCTGTGTTCTAACTGCTGCTGAGAACTGCGTGATTTAATGCCCTCATTCATCTAAGAGCCAGTGTGCCGAGCGAGCCAGGAAACAGCATTAGGCCCGGGGCCTTGCGCTGCGGCCTGCCTGCCTGCCTGCCTGCCTGCCTGCCTGCCTGCCTGCCTGCCTGCCTGCCTGCCTGCCTGCCTGCGCTGCTTGGACCAGAGTAGCTGGCATGTGTGTGTGTGGGGAAGCGGACAGGGAGTGAGTGCGTCATTTCTCCTCCAGTGATTGTCCACTCTGGACGGAGCCGGGGAAAGTTCTTCATTTCAATTAGCTGGACAAGTGGGACTGTGGACACCTGCCACCCTCAGAGCCATTCTCAAATTGAAGAGTGGGAAACAGTGCCGTAGGCCAACAGAACAGCCTTAAAGGGCTAGAGACGGCTGGTTTTCTCTCTCTCTCTCTCTCTCTCTCTCTCAGACACATGCGTGGGCACACATGCACACACATGCACACACACACAACTGGGACACCAGGTGAGCTTGCAGCCAACAGCGTAGTCTGGGTAGTCAGGGAAGAGGTAAGCATCTCGACTGGGAAATTCAACATGGGCAAAGAGAAGAGGTTTTACTGACCAACACAGAGCAAAGCAAGTTGAGCTGAGGGCCTGACCATTAAATACGTCCCTTCATACCATTGACACGCCCAAAAGGCTGCATTCTAGTGGTAATACTAAAGGTGGAGTGCCAACCAGTTTGCATTCCACCTTAAAACCTGAAAAAAAAGTCTGGCCAAAACCTACTTGCTGTAATATATTTTAAAAGCAGCTCTCCACTAAAACAAATAGTTTCCTAGCTAATGAGCTGTCCTTTAACACCAGGTACTGGTGGTGTGGTTTAACCTTCACATTCCTTTACTGCGACATTGCTCTTGTTTTTAGGAGACACACTTCGGGGGGTTTTCCTAGACGAAGCATATAGTGCGTCTTTATTGTTGAAAAAGTCCTTGACATTAAAAAAAAAACTAATTTACATAACACAGCCCACCAAACAGATAAATATTGAAAGCTTGGTAGAGTAACATACTGCTTGCACATCAACAAGGTACGCGCACAACTAGATACACAGTCGGCCTTCAGATTGACAGTGATTACTGTCAGTTATTGCCGTGCCGTTGAAACCCTCGGATCAACATGAGCAAGAGAATTCTGAGAAAATAATACATGGGGAGAAGAGAAACCGTATCATGGAACACACCCCTCCCTCGCCGGTCCTCAGTCCAACAGCGATAGCTCTTAAGAGAGCATGTGCTTTGGCTTTGAAAGCTCCCACTCGGCCAATTCTCTGTTTGAAACCTGAGCTAAGAACTAACAATGCTTCTCTTTGTATCACCCAAAAAAGAGGGAAATTCCACAATCAATCTCAACGTCTTTGGGGGAAAAAACACTGTGTGAACAACTACAATGTGATACTCTCTCATTCAATAAAATGCAGTCAAGTCTTTAGAGGCAGCCGACCAGGGGAAATTCTCTCACTTGGGTGAAAGGTTTCTAAACAGGCAGTTGTTGTGAGAGAGGAGTGCCCCATTAGAAGGAATAAGACCCTAACATGACTATACTATATTCTATGAAGCTCCGGACCAGCCTGCCTGCGCTATCCCCGGACCAGGACTGCTTGACTACAGGGCACCACTATCACAAGAAGGGAAAATTAATCAAACAAAATAATTAAATAAATAAAATCGATTAAATTTACAGGATGAAATAATGAAATTAATTTAAATGAAACAAAATAAATACAATAAATTACATTAAATTAAATTACATCAGAATGAAAGTGAGAGTAAATGTTATTAAGAGAGGTCTGGTATGTATAAAATAAATGAAAAAATAACAAAAAGTGTCCTCTTACCTTGGGTTGAGCACGTCTAGGGAAGGCAACTTTAGGATCAATCTGGCAAACATAAAAAAATGGCAAAAGAGAGAAAGACAGAAGAGAAAAGTGTTAAAAATCAGTAATGATCAATCATTCAAACAGAGTAAAAGCTTAAAGCAATTTTTTCTCCTGGGCAATAACTCAATACTGAGATAAACACATATAAACACAGAGATCTGTACAGATACAGATACAGATACAATACATGGGCTATTCACATCCAGGCCTCAAGTTCCCCACTTTACATCACTGCTGGTATTCACCCTCCCACTGCAGCTTAGGGAGGGATTCAGACCTTCCTGGAACACCAGGTAAGTGGACACTCTGGCCAATCAATGACATTAATCAATCAATTAACTACCAGAGAGAAACTTGAACCAGTTGACTTGGAGGTCTGGATTTGAGTACCCATGGTAGTGTGTAATTTCACAGCGTCTCCACATTGTTAATCAATAGTTACATTAAGCTGACTGATTAAAAGCAAAGATACAATTTTGCCTCGCCCAAGGTCCATTCCCACACAGCCCTGCATTACTACAGTACATAGCTTATGCAAAGCAAATGGCTGTAATGATTTAGTCAACAAGGAAATGAATAATTTGTATTCTGGCACAGGTTGACAAATGTGACATTTGACGAAAGCACTAAACATTCACATTTGATTGATTGATGGATTACAGGCTGTAAAGTTGTCTGAGTACTACTATTCTTCAATGTGAGTATATAAATATGTCTGAATTATGAGTGCCTTCAAAATATATAATACCTCTTAAGCACTGTTAATGCTACAGTATTCAAGGCACTCATGTGTTGTCCTGTATGGAACACATCCTTTTCACTTAAAACCAAATAAGGCTGCCCAGTGTCATAGCCTCTTTATGAACATTCAGTATTATGGATTTCCAATACATGTTTCATGCAAGGCTGCTTCCCTGCATGCCTTTATGTTTTTGAGGAAAATAAAGTATTTCATGATCAGATTAGATTCAGGGGCGATGCCGGCAAATGTTTATTGGCACATTTGGGTTCAGATTAAATACAATCTTCAACGTTCCAAAAAAGGTTCCATAGAGTGTGACATAGAGGGTGCGTTAGTGCTTCAGTCTATGGACTCGTATCACCTCCTTGGCAACGCAGGTTCGGATCCAGACATTGCCACTTTCAACCCTGTGTCTCCATCTATCAACCTCTGACTTTCCCACTATCTGAATAAATAAAGAAATACAGCAGGGGGGATTCCGCTCTCCTCGCAAAAAGCAACAACAAAAAAAGCATTGGCTTTTTGTATTCTCATCAGCTTTACTTGACAATGGTAATGATGGATGGATGGAATGGTGGATTTCTACCTTATGAAAAACACTCAAAACACTCAAACATAGCTCTCAATCTAAATGTGGTCAATGTCAAGTGTTGGGACAGAGGACATACATCAACAACAAATAAAAGGAGCGAGAACATGTGTGAATCAATTTATAAAACACAAACAGTCATATGATGGGGATCTTGCGAAATTATATTGGATTTTCATTCATAAACCATTCCATATTATTTCAAAAAGATTCAATATATTCCCTTTATGTGGGACAGTGCATTAGAACAGCCTAGTAATTCATCACATATTTGACACTTGGATGGAAGGTTGAATGCAACCCTAGTAAAAGCATTCACTCTTCTAGTGAACAAAAGGATTGTCCCTTTCACATTTCTGTTTTAAGGCCACATCACTGTAGGGGGGAAAAGAAGGTGGAATATTGTGCATGAAGTATACTTTTTTAGAGGTTGTCAATTCACATAAAACCAGGAAAATATAACTGGGAGAGAGCTTTTTCATGATGCGACTGACAAAAATAGACACTTGTAGAAAGTGAATACAGCTTGTCTGTCTGAAGGCATCAGCAGAATGGAAAGTGTTTTAGCCAGCAAAGTGTTAAATCTACCTGAGATTACAGACATGTATAAAATGACATTAACAGACAATGCTATTGTCAACATATAGAGTAATATACACCACAAATTAATTTATGTCAAGAACTCAATTGAGTGAATGTGAAATATTTTTGGCTGGAGTATTGTACATGCAATATGTGATAAAAACAGTGTTCTCCTTCCAGAACAATTCAACTGTCAGATTTGAATAGTGAAGGTTCTGCAGAATGGGGGCTAACATTACTGTGAAGAATAAACTACAGACTAACCTTTCCAGAAATGTCAAAGAATGAAATCTACTTACAAAAAGTATTCATACCTTCATGAGATTGGTACATCTGTCACACCTCATCATAACACAAAAAAAGTAGTCACGACTTAATTGTTTGTGTTTTTTGTTGTCATAGGAGACTTTGTAAATGAATGAGTTATAGCTTCTAATCATGAGAAACAAAACAAAAATTCAAGGAATTAATGTCGTCACGGGACGCATTTGCACCTATGTTTACGTAATGTTTGGTGGACCACTATTTGGAAGTATGTATATTATATATATTTATATATCTAACAGAGTGTGACTTTAAGTTGGTATGTGCATTAAGGCCAAATTCCTTACATGAGATCCACGCATGTAACTCAATGTTCGGCACAAATCTCTCACTGACCTCAATGCATGATTGACATAAAAGTCAGAGTGATGCACGCAGATCTGATGTTAGGATTTCAGTGTGAGAGGAGCCGATCACTGGAAACCATATCTATTCAAAATCAGCAGCATCAATTTACTTGTGCAGACAAACCATGTCTATGTTACTGGATTTAATTTCCAAACTCACCTGCCAGTGTCAAGGTGAGACTCACCTCCCCTTCATTTCACAATGCATCTAATGAAACACTAGTGAAACACCTTCCAAACCACAGCCAGGAAAGTTAGTTATATTTGAGCTCTGTGCATTTACAATTAACAACCGGTGGGTACCTTATTCTAAACACAGAAGACTGCCATACTGCCAATCCACCCAAAAGGAAATGTATGACAAGGATAGGATAACCTTCTCTGTGAAAAACACTAACTGCAGGCCGAAGGGATCATTTCATTAACTTGATGATTGGTTCTAATGAAGAGAGAAACAGAAGAGAGAAAACGGTTTGAGCCAAAAAAATAAACAGGTAACACTTTACTTCACAGTGGTGCCCTTATTACTACGTAATTATAAGCCAGGCACTGAAAGTTGTATACTGTACATAGAGAGAGAGAGAGAGAGAGAGAGAGTTTGGGTGAATGTGTGTGTCTGTCCTGCTCCCTTTGCTGAGCTCTCCAAGTCAGATGTCCCAGTAACACTTAATAACTTTGATGAATTAGCATTAACAAATTATTTATCAATTGTGAATATGCTATAAAGAAGTGAGCTTTCCAGCATTGATAAACATTTACAAGCATTAAACATGCATGTATTTAAAAGCTTTATGAATAAAACATAATTATTCATAAGCATGTACAAGGAATTTAGAAGCACTTGCAAACATTTACAATGTTTGAATTTATTCTCTAACAATCTGCATCATAAGCCTCATTTTGTAGTGAAGATTAGCCAGTAAGTATTAGGCCTTGGGGACAACATAGGGTCTACTTCTCTCCATCCACTCCTCCTCTCCCAGAGAAGGAGCCCTTTGAGCAAACCCTCTTGCTGGTGGGGTGACTAAGAGCATTGGCTTACACAACCACAGACACCACAGACTAGGGGCTTTAAAGTATATGAGCACGGTGTGACTTTATTGACTAATAGCTTTCAACTCAATCAATTATTGCTCTCTACAGCCATCCACCAGCAATGCCTCAAGGCAATTCCAAACTAAATCAACATTAGCAAATAGATAAGGATGAAAGCAGCCAAGAACGTATTATCTGAACTGTGACACCTTTTAGATTCTATTTATGGCTAATCTATTCCCTTAAATTAAGACAATCCAAAATATGTAATCACCAATAAAAAGCAGTCCTCTGAATGTTTCCTTTCCAAATATGTGTATGTCCCTATTATACAATTGTAGGAACCATGCCTTACACACACAGTGTTGCTTATATAATAACTTCTTACTGCAAAATAATTCATTTAGAATGTTCATGTTGAAATCAAGACAGATGACAGGACGACACGACACCCCAAACAAATATCCCACAGGTGTGGTAACATGACATGAGTCAAACACTGATCAAAGACCCAAGGTCACCATAATATTTGTTTTCCCCCCAGCAATACTAAATACAATCTTTCATAGTCTGACCGACTACCAGTCATAGAAGCATAAAAAACTGTTGTATGTCAGTTGCCCATTTTTTATCTATCCATACTTTTAAGACATCAAAACATGCAACAACAAATCACCTATGTTTTTTTTCTGCCCCTTTCAGTTTACCTTGGGTGTGTGATTCAAAGTAGCTAAAGGTTGACAGGATGTGTGCACTTCCACAGGTTTTAAGTGAGTGAGGGAGTGAATATATGCAGACAGGAGGACAGGAGAAAACAGGTGGATACTCGACGATGATACAGTCAATTAGGAGTTGGTATTGTGAGAAATGAAAGCTTAACTCAAGATGAAGTGCATTTAGAAAAATGAATTTATTTATAAAATAAACTGCATTTTATCAACACAAATATCATTAATGCCATTTTGGGGAAACTTCTGAGCATATAAAAACAAAGCCAAATATGTACATCAGTTTATACTAAGAGCTAAAGACAGCTGGGAAGTTTATTTTCACAGAAAACAAATACAGAATATCAATTGCATTATATAATAGGCAGGTTCAACAACAAACATGTTTGTTTCACCCCCCCCCCCCCCCCCCCTCCTCAAAACACTCAGATGTTCTTGGAGAATAAGCTTCGCAGGTGGCCATGCATGGTGCTAGAATTACTTTACGTAATTTGGCACTATGGTAAAGAAAGGGTTAACAAGGATTGCCATTTGAAGGGGGACACAAGGCTCATTACCAAGCTTATTGGCTTCAAGTGCATGTGGCTTTTTGAGTGACGAATTAAAATGACGTGGCTAAACTAAGTCAAAGGTACAATGGAACATTATATTGTCGTTCATGCGAGGCATACCACAAACATTTAAAGTGACAAAAAGAGCAAACATACCGTTTTTGAGTCTAATTCGTGATGTGGCTGAGCTAAGACTTTATCTACACTGGCAGCATCTGCAAACGTAACGAACCCGAATCCCCTGGAGGAAGAAACACAGAAACATTGTCAACAGCCTGTGACAGGTGGACAAATACCCCAATCAACTGATAAGTGTAACGAATCTTAACGAATATTTGACCATGCTGATTATTAGTGCGTTGGTTACTTAACCTACAAATATTTTACTTTTTATAAATCACATAAAAAAACTGTTCTAAATGTAACGGATTTATCCCTATACTCATGCACAAAAAATTAGGCAAGTAAATAGTTCCTGGAATATTACAGGATCTGACAGTATTCAATAACGTTTCTGGTCAATGTCAAATTGTATAGAGCGCTGAGTCAAATCGCTTGTAAAAGCGCAACGTAGGACAGAAATAAATGGCTGCATACTAACTGATATTGCCTTATCATTTTAAGGACATCGCAAAATCACGTCCGTGGACGTGGAAAAACAAACAAACATAAGGGTAAATTTACCTGGAGCGTTTTGTCGTTGGATCTCTCATCACCATACATTCTCTGATTTCCCCGAATTTACTAAAATAGTCTCTAAGGCTGTCTGCAAAACAAGAGAGAGATTACGGGTCGATTTTTCATCATCTGTCAAATATGGAATGATGTGTGGACAACGTTAAATGCCTCTCTTTGCACGTAGGGGTCGAATAGAGGACTTCAATTGATTGGAAATCAAAATAACCTTGCGCGCACTGAGGTACACACACACACACACACAACATATCCCACACAGCACGGGCACACACCATACGTTGCACGAGCAGCCTCAGCCTGCTACGGAACACAACCCGACAATGCCACACTGCATTTCTTACCTGGTGAAGTTTGCCAGCTGAGGCCACCGATAAACATTTTACTGTAAGAGGAAAACATAGCAGAAGTGAGTCCAGATGTCACATCGGCCATTTTGACGTGTAGCTAACTACTTGGCTAGCGGTAGCTAACTACTTAGCCAGCGACAAAAAAGCGAGCAAAACGAAGGTAGAGCAGCAGCAAGAAAAGCTGTAGTTGGCGAGCCCAGCAAGCTATCTTGAATAAGGGGGCAGGCCCGTTTACTAATATAATCAAACAAAGGTGTAGTTATGACTGCACCCGGAAGGCAACACAAATGTTAGTGCTTTGATAAGCATTTCAATATTTATACTAACAACTAGTAAATTATATACATTTAAAAAGTGTCATTGGCGTTCGCAGGCTTACCCCGGGTCGTGTTGCGAATCATTAGGGCTTCCAGATGTGGCTTGGCTCCCGTCTCCCTCCATATCTAACCCAACTATAGCCAGTAACTAACGAACACACACAGACAAACGCTAGACGAAGCCCGCTACGAGAATATTACTGAGCCGGGAATGCAAGCGTCACACGTGGGATCAGCTCAGCCCGTGGCTCCCCCCCTCTCCCTTGACCCACATGGGGCGGGGTAGGAGCTCGTCACCTAACCAATTCCATTGACGTCATTAAACATTCCCCGCCCACATACAGATGTACCCACTGTTCAGATTTAGTTTTTGGTGTTATGTGTGGGGCAAGGGACCTATTACATCACCGATATATCAGTAGAAAGACACAGAGTGCACCTTTAAGTGCGCAGGGAGTTGTTTTTAACCATGGATAGATATAGTAAATAATTACAGTGGTAGCTCATCATATTAGAATGATTATATATCTCACTTGTTTGGTGGACCAGAGGGATTTCTATCAACAAATAGAGCACTTATGGAAAGTCATACTGCATGCTGTATGTTGTGCCACAAAATAACACATATATTGCTTGTTGTTGTTTGCAATGCTTGCCAAAATATAGTAGTTATACAAGCAGACATAGATAATTTGCTCACAAACCTTTGCAAGAAAACATTTGAAATGCCATCACTTTGAAGTAGGTAGGTGGATAACCAAGGAATAACTGGGAAGCAGGCAGATAGTCAATAAAGAAAATACAGTAGAACAAATTGCAATACCTCCCATATCTGTTCCATTACAGGTAGATCCCTACCGGTGGACAAAAATAACTTGATACATTTCCTCAATATCTACATTGTTATGAATATAATGAGAATAATTAAATTGTTGTGCTGGTTCTGCACTGTACATTATATATCAAGGGCATGTCAGCTGACATCATTCTAAAAAAGTTGTGTGTTAAATTGTGCCATTTAGCCCACTATTGAACTACAAGATCGAGGAATCTGAGAGTGAGAGCTCAATTAAGGCTGGGTGCTCACTGCTCACAATTTATTCTACAGTGATTGCTGTTTATTTCCTCAACCTCTCAGAGAGAGAGAGAGGGCGAGGGGGGGGGGGGGGGGAGGCCCTTGGCCCACAGACAGCTTATCACTCCATTCTCTCTCTTAGAGCCTTCATACTGCAGTTTAACTACACAAAGTAACCTCAGCACACATCAAGCTAAAGTTACTTAAATCTGATTGATTGGCATATGGAGGTTGCCGTTTCACCTCACTGGCTAGCATTTTGGAGCTGTCCTGCTGTTAGTTTACTGCACAGAGGCACCTAAGGGCCACAGTTTTGTCATAAACAGAACATATTCCTCCACTTGCAGTTGGTTCTTCACTCACAGATCAAATGTGCTGGCACAATGAATGCATTACCCTTCAAACCACATGTCTCTTTTATGCAGAGAATATTAGTGATGTAATAAATATCAATAAAGATGCAGATGGGAAAGCTATATTGATTTGCATTTTGACAAAAAATAGATATTGATGAGACTCTTAGAACAATATTGAAGCGATTCTTGTTCCTTGATTGCTGTTTGCTAAGCTGCACATAGTTCTG
The DNA here is from genome assembly GCF_951799395.1 of Argentina silus. Classification (NCBI taxonomy): domain Eukaryota; kingdom Metazoa; phylum Chordata; class Actinopteri; order Argentiniformes; family Argentinidae; genus Argentina; species Argentina silus. The sequence continues at coordinate 12,963,577 of NC_139668.1, read as the reverse complement.
TACTGTAGGAATTTACAGGTGCAATCTGTAGTTGGTACATACATTTTAGACATTTAAATTAATGATATATAGCCATTGACTCTTGAAGAATCTAATTTATAAATGCCTCATGAGCTTAGTTCAACTGTCTTACCCCATCAGAACCCAAAATATGAGCTTGCTCTACTCCATTGTTTGTAAATAATGCCATTGTTTAGCTTCCAAACATGGTTAAAACTATCATTTTGATGGCATGGGTGGTCAGTCCTTGCATCCATAGCTCTCTCTATGAAATTGAGAGTGGTTACATTTCTCCAGTCCCATCCGTCAGCTTTTTACCAAAAAAGTGGATGGGAGCCCACTTTCGTTGTTTGTTGATTGCACCTTTAAGGTTAAGTGCAGACATAATGTTTGTTTTGGCATTAAAGCTAGATGCTAAATGCTAGCTCCATGTCCATAATGTAGCAGTGCACATTGTTGAAATGATCTTCAAATTACAAATGAATACACTTCACCATGGCTCGCCTATTTAACTCTCATTATGTTCAGACATTTTAAATTAAGCTTGGCTTGCATTTCACACTACACAGTGTTCTAATTGGATATTAAATAAGCATAATAATAATAATAATAATAATAATAATAATAATAATAATAAGCTTTTATTTATATAGCACCTTTCATACATAAGAATGCAGCTCAAAGTGCTGTACAATACTGTGCAAAAGTAAGAAAAAGGAACAGATTAAAACAACCCAAACATCAGCACAGTGCTGTACAACACAGTGCAAGAGCAGATGATTAAAAACAAAAACAACTATAACATAATTAATCAACACAATAAAAGCAGTATCACTCAATCTAGTTGCATAGATAGTTGATCAATACAATCAAATCAGCAGAGACAGCAGCATAGATAAAATGCTAATTGAAAGCTAAATTGAAGAGATAGGTTTTTAACTGGTGCTTAAAGATGTTTACTGAGCTTGCTTCCCTGATTTTCTTTGTACTTACCGACGTTTGTACTTTATATGCTGGGATATCCCTTGTTCTCAGAAATGCAGTGAGGGAAAAAAATGTTGCTCAACATAAGGGTTTTATGAGATACTGTATTAATGTGAGTTAGTCAACCTGAGTAGTTTTGCAAACTGTGGTTTACAGCTGCTGGTGTGGATTTATAATTAGCCCAGGATATTAGTGTAGTAGGCTAACACTAATTACTTACATTGTACTTACAGTGTTGCAACACTGGCATTAGAGCAACTCAATGTTAAGTGTGACCCGGAAAGCACCTGCAACTTCCACTGACATACTGCAACTTCATGTAAGCAAAACCATCCTTCATTCATATAGCATAAGTCATACATGTACCAATGCCACTGCTGTACCACTGCTTCATCAAATCAATAAGTGTGTGTGTGTGTCAATTCGTTCACTCAATCTACTGTTGGAATGTGTTTACTCATTCATTTGTTGGCAAGGAAGACATATAAGGGAGTGTGAGTGTGTGTGTGTGTGTGTGTGTGTGTGTGTGTGTGGTTGGGTGTGTGTGTGTGTGTGTGTGTGTGTGTGTGTGTGTGTGGGTGTGGGTGTGGGTGTGGTTGTGGGTGTGTGGGTGGTTGGGTGTGTGTGTGTGTGTGTGTGTGTGTGTGTGTGTGTGTGTGTGTGTGTGTGTGTGGGTGGTTGGGTGTGTGTGTGTGTGTGAGATATATATATAGACAGAGAGATCTATATGTCTACAGTGTGTTGGTGAAGTAACCATCCATCCCAAACACCTGATCCGTGGCTATAGTCATAACCACATCCCTTGTATGACCATTGAGCATAAACACTTCATGAGAGAGTTGATTTTGATGTCAATCACTCTAGCCAAAAATACACTGCATCTATCCTTCAAGTGGAACATCCAATACATGTAGAAATTAATTGGAAACTCTTTGGTTGAAAGCTTGCATTGTGTATAACCTGCCATCTAAAGTCATACTATCACACTGTACACAGCTTTAGTGAGCAAATAGCAGCCTGGTCCTCAATCAGTGAGTCAACAGGATGTGAGGAGCTTCACACACGGATGTGTGCATTGATTACCTCAAATGTAGAGAAGACAGTATAATGACACTGTTGTATGTCACTGAATTCCAATAAAACATGATTGACTAGTGGGTTCCATGTGAGTATTCTCTTCTGCCATATAATGATACTGTCTGTTTGCTACAGAATTCCACCTGAAACATGATCGAACTGGTAATTTTGCAACACGATCTAACGAACTATAGAATGAAATAAACCAGCAGAGCCGACTGGGGTTACTGGGAGACTCCAGGAGCCCCAGGGATATTTCACAGACTGAAGCTGCTATTAGAATGTATTGTGAGAAGCAATTCTCCCTGATGAAACTAAGGAACAGAGATATGAGAATCCCCCAAGTGTTTTTCTATGGAGGGTGAGTGGAGGAGACCGGCCCGTTATCAAACCCAACGATAATAGGAAATGACAAACTGTGACTTAATTAACCAACGGGGGTCTTGGAGGAGTCACTTAATTTCCCCACACATTTAGCGGTACCAGAATCTGCTCTAGCCGACTGTACTGTGCATATCCTACAGGCTTCACAGAAGTCATCATACATCGCAATGTAACACTATTTCCAGTCGTCTGAAGACAGTGAGCTGGACAGGAAACTCAAGTTGCCCTTATATGGATAGTTTACTGTAGATAATGAGGGGTGAGCATCCCCATAATAGATCAGCCCTGATCACAATACACAGCCAAACTGAGCTGAGACAAGCTGAGCTGTGCAGTGCTGACATAACCTCGTCCCCAAGCTACAGCGCATATAAGCCTGGGACAATGACTCAAACCTGGCCTTTGTTTTACAAAGTAAAGAGTAAAGTATTTGTCATTATTTGATCTTAGAGAACCACACGACTGCGAGGCATGGCTCCATATCAGAAAGGTGTGGTGTGCAAGCACTGAGGGGGTAGTGCTGTGGGAGATGATTGATGGCTCCCGAAGCCAATGGCCAATGGCTATGCGTCGGGAGTTTTTCCCTCCAATCTTAGTATTGGGTAAACGAACTTTCATTCAGGCCCATCAGACATTGAGAGCATAATGGGCGGAAGTGTCTGGGAAAGAGATTAGTGCTGGCATGGTTACACGCCCACCATGGTAGCTGTAACAGTGCTGAAAGGACAATGTAAAGAGAACATATCTGAGCCAACACGGCACAATTTAAGTCTGCCCTGTATTGTGTAAAGCCTGTATAAGAGGTCATTTTCCCTATGACATGTAACAGACATGCCTGTGCAAAACTAGTGTGCTACAGCTGTTGTTTTGTGCTTAATTATGGCAGAGAAGAGCGAGGGAGCCATATTATAGCTGGCTTCCCCATGTGGCCAAGTCCCAAGTGTCTTCTCCATCCTGTTAAAGTGCTCACTGATAATCTAACAAGGCCTGATTACATGGCAAACATCCAGTTGTGTTTTTAATCTTTAGATCTCGAAAGATTTTTTTTTCCAAAAATGACAAAACCCCTATCAGTTGTTACTAATTAAAACGCATTTCATTTGTTAATGAAAAAAAGCCTTGGTGCAGCGAGCAGTATCACATTACGTGCCGTGGCTGTTTGATGTTTTGTTTTGGCTAGAGTGTGATGTGTCAGCGTCGTGGGACGCCTGTTGCTAGTGTTTTAGTACAATGACAGGCACACCACTGGCACATTCAGTTAACTACAAATGTATCCTGTTCTTTTTTTTTTTTTTCTAAACCAGGCGCATCAAGGAGGCCCAAAAACAAAAGCTGTTAGCTTTCATTCTAATGAACTTCCATCAAAGAGCGCCGGTGGGTCTGGTCTGCACATCAAAGATACAGATTCATTCACCAGCTGGCAGACAGAGCCTCGTGCGTAGGCTATCCATCCACTCTGCTTTGTACCTCTTACCAAGACACATCAGTAGATACAAACGGTCTTTAAAAACAGGTGATGGATGTGGGTGGAACACTCTAATCTGGATGATTAGTTTTAAGGGTGCTTGAAGCGAAGGAAAAAATCCATAGTCGGATATAAAGGGCTAGCTCTTTTGCTTTGCATTGCTGTCTTTACTGGCTACAGGTCAGTACCAAAATATTTGTGTGTGTCAAGTCATCCTACTTTAGCATTTGTGGCCAAATCACTTCAAAGTAACTTCCAACCAAGTCAGAGAGTTAATTTCAGGTGATTTGGCCACAAAGGTTATCTGAAGTTAGCAGTGGCTATTTAAACAACTCCGGACCATGGATTACAGTTTCTCCTGGCTCATAGACTACTTTCAAGGTAAGGAACCATCTGACAATAATTTGTAAAATAGTGAACTATCCCTTTAAAATGGCATCTATAGTGCTCAAGTAAGTCTAACTAACTTGTTTACTGTTTTTACTGTCATAGTGTTTTATGGTCAACATATACAGTATGCCTAGTAGGCTCTGCATTAGCTGGTGCTTTGGAATAATCTATTTGCCAAATGTTCTTATATCGACAAAAAGGTACCTGTAGATCATTATGGCTGATAGATATTTCAGTACAGCCTCAAATCTGGGAGGTGGAGAGAATATTACGGTTGAAATAAACAGACTTTTGGAAGCAGTAAGTTGATAGTAAAAAAAATTCAATTTTCTTTTTTTTTTTTGTGAATTTGCTACGACTATTTTTAGCCAATGAAAATGTGAGATGAACATGAGAAAACTAGGTCTGTAAAAGGGATGAACAAAGAGACAAAGTAATTAGTTTCCTCAATAATAAAGCCATACAGGATTTAATTTGCTATAAACATATGCAGTCAAACAGCAGCCTACCTATTAAAAGAATCAGATGGGCCTTTATTAAAGTGCTTCTAAATGCAATCCTATCTTAATGATCTCACAGACAGTGTACAGTTGATGTATTGACATCGTACGCCATCTTGTGGCTATTAATTTATGTGCATTAGGTCAATAGACACTGCTCAAAGCCAACAAAATATGTCGGCTTCGTGTGGGCCTACACAACGTGTTTTGGGTATTAAAGTGAGTTGAGCAGATGGTTAGCCGGGAGCATATGTAATTTGTGGGAGGCAACACCGTTGACTTGGGAGACTACCAAGACTACACAAAATTAGAAGACAGATGTTTAAAATATATTATAAAAAGACCAACGAATTTTTTTACAACACATTTTAGCTGATTGGACTGAGCATGCAAGATTGACAGCGCTCTCTAGCAGGCTATGATTAAAATGGATGAGATGTGGACAATTAATATTTTTGTGAAAACAGTTTATCCACTTATTTACCACTCCATCCCATATTATATCCACTAAACATCATGATGCTAATATGATCATTTTAAACAAGGGCAGTTAAACCACAGTTTGTTAGATCCGTCCTTCTCCCTCTCCTCGCTCTGTTTAGAGCCAGAGCTGAATTATTTTGGGTGTCAGTCACAGTAGCTCTTCAATTCTGCACCATTCTTGGACCCCTGTGCAGAGGAGAATCACTTATTCAGCCTGGCTGGAGGGTTCTGTACTTAACCAGTCAGCAGTACACCTCACTGCGCCCCTGTAATAGAAGAAGAAAAGTTCACAGGCAGTCGCAGTCAAAGGGAAGACACCCTCTTTGTAATTCATGAATCTTTAACGAGGAGCCCTTGCTTTCACATTGCCACCTCATAGAGGCGGAAAGCAGCTTGTTCAGAATGTACTGACCTTGGTGAGGGTGCTACTGACAGGTCTATTACAGCCTACAGCACTACACTGTACATCCTCAGAAGACATCCTGTAAGGGACTGGTGTAAGGAGTATTGTGACCAATGATGTGTAAACACAAGTTATATGTGTTATAATACGATTACAGATGCAACAGATGCGATATGTCATCTGCAAGCATCAGCATGTCTTACAGATGAATAAATGAAAAATATGCATATTTTGAATACATAATTATATTCATACCAGCGATCTAAAGTGCATGGAAATAACAAATTCACTGTTATAATACAATTATAAACAAAATTGTGATAAGTAAAAAGTCGTGATGAACAATTACTGAAGTAGTATTCATAATTGTTGAGTAATATAACATAACATTCATAGTATCATTCATAACCATAATTTGTCTGGAACACTATCTGAGTCTAAGATGTTACTTTCAGCAAACAAGTAGTCACATTAATTCAAGAATTAATTCAAATAAGTGGATATCATTTTCTCTATGTGAGCCAAACTAAGCTAGTACGAATGTACTTCCATAGCTGACAGTTCATGACAGTAGCCTATGATATTCTTCTACTGCTTCGATGTAGAGCTTTATCGCCACCTAGAGGAGGATGTGTTGTGACAGCAGTAACAACACAACCCAGGACTATGAGGTTAAGATGGTATCATTTCACGTACCTAGCTGTGCTTGAATGAGTTTGCTTGGCACAATGGAATCATCTCAAAAGTGCAAACCCCGCCAACCTGGCACTCGGTGGGCTCAAACAGTCAGCCTTGATGCAACACAACTGAAAATCTTTAAGAAACAAGCACAAAGAAACAAGAGCAAAACAAAGGCAACATTTTTAATAACTTTATTTTTTTTTTTTTAATAGATCTGTACAACCAAGAATCAAACCGTTGATGAGCCAAGCAAAAACTGACCTGTACATGTTAAATGCTCTGGGCAGGATAGCTTACACTCATTTAAATAATCAAATGATTCATTATCTAGCTAAGCAAACACTTCAAACCAGTCCTACCGACAGAGAACAATGAGTGGCTTTGGAAAGGGTGGGAAAAAAAAAAAAGAAGAAAAAAGAAAGAAGCATGTTCCCTTTTGTTTTCCTTATCTCTCTCCAGTGTTATACAAAAGTACAGTGAAATATCTTATTTACACAGGCCTGCACAAGTCAAGAATTCTGGTTCAATCAAGTATGATGGGAGTTTCGGGAGAGGTCATTTGGTTTAATGGAGGAATTTACATTGATTATACAATCATACTTAACCAGGGAAAGTGGTAGAGATGATTCTGTGAGTAAGGGGGACATGACAAGCTCAAACATATGGCTCCTGCTCCATGTCATTTTTTATTATTTATTTGTTTTACCTCTAACCCCTTTCTGGCCTTGAAATGTACGTCCCTTGAATTGAATTCACATTTAGTAGCTAGATACCTTGTTTCCTATGGTTCCAAAACAACTAACAGTTTCAGGGGAGGGGAGACACCTAGACAGGACAACTGACATTTAGACCTCTCCCTAACCACAGCTGCCTTCAGAAAAGCAGCTCATCAAATTACCTCAGCTACCCATTCCTGAGACATTGTCAAGTCTATCCCAAAAAGCATTACATTGTTGTTTTGAGAGGTATAACTCTACTGGGGGCAATCTTGAGTGCAGATTAACTGTGTGAAAGTTAACAGTAAGACAAGTCATATGTCATGTAGTTTCTGAGGCTGTCAGTTGTCATGGTGGTGCACACATTCAGTCAAAGGAAACCGTTGAGACCCCACCCTTTACCCTGGACTTCGACATGACCAAAAACAAAATCAGAGAAATAGAAACAGAAGCTGCCTTATTGCCAGAGGAATATAACTACTACCATTACTTTAGTGTGCAGTGTGATTAGCAGTTTATAGGATCCATATAAATGCAATGACTGATTAACAAAAAAAAACATTAAAAAAATTAAAATGTGTTGAGTGGCTTTGAGCCAGGTCAAATGAATGATTTCCACACCTATAATTAAAGTAATGTCTCAGACACCAACAAACAGAGTACCCTGGGTGGGGTGAGTGAATTCAGCACCCGGGGTGGGGGTGAGTGGGTGAGTTCAACGTTGTCATAGCAGCTGCCCAGGCCAGGGTGCGTAGGGTCTGACATTGGGGGAGGGTGGGGGGTCTCAGGAAGACAACATTGATAAGCAAACGAGACATGATCAAATCATTGAGGTAAAAACTCAAGTTATGCACGATAATCCAAGTTATGCACGTTCTGTTCAATAAATGACAGTGAAAGTACTATGCAAAATCCCCCAAAATAGAAAACAGTATAACTAATATATATTACAGTATAAGCAATGCTTTGAAGAGCCATCTTTTACAGCTGGTAACGTGACTGATTCTCAACACAGACTTCCTATGTACTGCAATATACAGCACTGTACTTTCATAGACCGCTGAAGAGGGGTACCATAAAGAATGGTATGGACCAGAGTGCAATGGAGCACCAAACACCTTCTTCCCTCAGGATAACTCATTGGGACTCCATTTGGAAGCTTGTAAGTATGATATAACTGACAAAAAAATGTTGACCGAGCAAAATGAAACTGCCCAGAAATACAATGCAACGTCTGTTATTGTGAAATGGTCGCATTTGGAAGTCAACTAGAGTGAAGACTATGGGAGGGAAAGCCGTCCTGGGCAGGTTAACATGCATACAGAAGACACACGCAGACTGGATTTGTAGTATATGCACTTGGCCTATCCCAAGCCGGGCTAACTGAAAGCCGTTCTTTAGTTCCAGGTCGGTCGTCAAGGCCTGTCCATGGTTAGAGGTCCCCCACACACACACCAACGCAAATCACACATGGTGATATCCCCGACTCTTGAAGTACTTAGACAGCTGCACCAAGAATTTGCTTGAGGATCATGAGTCAGTGGAAGGGGGGAGAGAAAGAGTAGAGCACCCTTCCATTGCAACACCCCCCCCCTTCCAGTGCCTGTAGTGAATCTGAAATGTAGTGGTGGGTGGGCATGTGAGCTGTGACAACAGGCTGATGGAAACTGAAGGCAACCTGCAAGATGGCAACTCCCAGCCCCATCCCCCACAGTTAGGAGGGGGATACAGGAGGGCGGAGGCAGAGATGGGTCAGGTCTGCTGCAAGTAGAAAGCACAGATAAGGAAGCCCGTTTCCCCATAAGGCCACAGTGTTGTACGGAGAGGAGGCCAGGGTGCAGGAAGAGCAGGCCTTGTCGTCACGTGACTCCTGGGAACCCAGTTCTGCACCCTCCCCAGTCGGCCATCCAGCAAAGGGGGCTGGAGACAGAGGGGTCATCGCCGGTTTCCTTGACTGTGGTTGCGTCAAAAGGTGAGGTCCAAGGTTGTTTTTTTGTCCCCACAGACACAAACCCAGAGTCAGCAGAACTGAACACACTCTGACACCAGGCTCAGGCCCCCACCAAGGAAAACCACAGTTGTCATGAGACCAATGGAGCCCAGCACATGACAGACTGTGGCTAGTGAACTATGAACGAGAATCTAAAAATCTCACACCCCAAACAGTTCCTTAGAGGTCAACTGCATGATGTCAGCTATACAGTACAAGTGTATAGGTAGTTGGAGATTAAGTCAGTTCCCCATTGACGGACCGTGTTTCCTACTGAGTTGAGTTATACATCCACAGCATGATACTCCACAGACAAAGTTGTGCAGAGACCCGGAGGCAAACGTCGGATGGGACACGTCGGGCAGGACGGAGAAATCGGATCAACCTTCATTTAGTTAGAATATAGATTTATTCTTTAAAATGTACAAGTCTCTTTTTTTCCTGCATACAATAATTTTAATTTATTTTTCAAGGTGGTGGAAAAAGCCCAACAAACAAAACGAACAACAAAAAAAAAATTCTTCCCGGATCCAGTGGTTTTATGTTCTCCCATTGAAGTGTCGGAGGGAGGGGGGCAGGAGGGTTCTGGAGGGCTGAGTGCTCCTCCAGTGATTTGAGGATAGGGGGGCCATGGGGGGTGTAGAGGAGGGGAAGGGTGGAGGGGGGCAGCCAGGTTCAAAAGCTGTCCACCCAGGTGCTCAATCCTCTCTCTGCCAGCGTGCGGTTCACTGATACAAGCTTGAGGGGGAGAGAGAGAGAAATAGGGGAGAACTTTAAGGCCTGGGAGCTAATCTTGTGGATTAAACGTAGGACACAATAACAGACTGTTCTAGACTATCAATTCTCATTGACTCTATTTTCACCATCACAATGTATTTCAAAGTTTGTTTACTTGCTGGAAGCCCTCCTGACATACCTCATCTCCTACCATGTTCCACATTTGGACCAATGGGAGGCCTGTGTTGTTGTCGTAGTTTGTGACCTAGAACAGAAAACAGCCTGGTTAGTCAGTGTTGATGTTGACAAAAACACACAGAGCTGACGGTCATCGCTGGATTTACCTGTGCAAGCAGCGCGACCCCTCGCGTCATCTCCTCCAGAGCGGAGTTGGCCTCAGTTGAAAACCTATCCTCTCCTGTTGGGGGTATTTATAGATGTGTTAACACAATTGACGAGAACTAATTTTACCTTCCGCCTACCAGATAACATTAGAACTGATTGACATGGTTAGTTTGTTGATTTGCGAGAATGTTCACAGGTTGCGGTGTGTGAAGCTGTGAACTGATCTTTCTTGCACGTCTCCCACATTGTACATAATGCTGTTTTGTCTTTTCTTCATCACTGTACATGTCGGTTGCACCAACCTCAGTTGTGTGGATTTTTTTTTTTTTTGGAATTCTAGTAAGTATTGCAAATGTGAAATGATCAGATACATAAAAAAGATAAAAACGATTTTACCTGGTAGGGGGGCGATGTTGTCCAGTAATACTTCTGCACCTTGGAACGGTAATGTTACAAAGTCCGACCTGAAAATGGCAATACCACAAGATGTCATGAGCCCCTTCTATATTGTGTGACACTCAACTTTACTGAAGGGGGCACTATTTCCAGCATGGAGGCGTACTCCTTGCAACTCAGTTCAAGAAATGAAGGAAATTGATTATGAAAATAATCATCTTTCTAAAACATAAAAAGTCAGATTCCAATTCATTAATCACATGTTGACAACTTTTTTGTGGGGGGGAATTTACTAAAGATGACTGGAACCAAATACTGATGAGCAACATCCATGGTTTCTTTTTAGCACCCTGCATATAATTCCATTCCTGCATATAAAGGACCTGCCTTATCTGCCGTAGGGTGTCTATCTTCACTCTGTCATAGCCACCGTAGTCCACGTATCGGATCTCCACCTCGTCGGCCTCTTTGTAGAAAGAGATGACCTGGGCTCTCCACCAGGCTCCCTCCACCGCCGGCGCCGCACAGATCACCCCCACTGACAGAGAGAGAAGACTTGTGAGTCCGAGTCTCTCACTCACTCACTCACACACACACACACACACTCACTCACACACACGTCTCTATCCCGGTCCTTACCCTCAGCGGGCGAGGGCAGGGCGGGCGTGCTAGGCTGGGAGTAGCAGAGGAACATCTGCTCGTCGAGGCTGCGCAGGGCGTGGTAGGTGGGGTGTGTGTGCTGCTGGACAAACACGTGGCCTGCGGACACGATGTTCACCACAATCACCTCAACTGTCACACCGCTGGGCAGCAGCAGCTGAGGAGACACAGACAGACAGAAATTGATTAATTGTTCTATTAAGTAATTTACATGTGATGAAAATACAATATGCTTGCACGGTTCAGTGGTTAGTGTTGCCTCCTACGGTCCACACATTGCCCCTACAGGGAGGGAATTAAATCCCCAGGCTCCCTATCCCTACTGTCCTACTCTGGTCCCTAAAGGGAGGCGCAGGGTTCCCCAGGGCAGGCTTACCCAGGAGGTCATGGGGAGCGAGGGCAGCGTGAGCGGCAATGTTGGGGGGTACAGGTTGGTCAGGTCCAAGTCCTTGAACTTCTTCCCAATCAGGGCCAGCGCTTTGTCCACCTGCTGCTGGGTGCCTAGTGGGGCAGAACACACACACACACAATTCTACGAGTACACTACCAATAAACACATTTTCCTCTTTTAACTTTAGCAGCTTTAGAATAGAAAGTATTTCTTTATGAAGACTGCGGAGGAGGACCACACTCACCCTCTATGTGGCATATCTGGAACTCTTGCGTGTAAGGCAGGGTAGAGATGTAGATCTTTGCTCCTGAGCTTTGCTTCAGGAAGCTGACGTACCGCCCCTGTTTCCCAATTAACCGCCCCACCAGATGCTAGGAAACGCAGCATAAAAAAATAAAAAAAAGAATGTGACAAAAATATAACAATTTAGATTTTGTCACTATAAATCTGCACAGGTGAATATGTGCACCATGCTTTGGGGTGAGTAAGAGTGTGTGTGTGTGTGTGTGGATGGACCAGGCTCACCTTCGGCACCTGGATCTCCCACACGATGAGCTCCGAGTACTGAAGCGTGCCATGGCTGCTCTGGCCGTCCCCCACACCCATGGTGCAACCGCTGTCCACAGAGTCCATACTGTTCACATCAGAACCTGAACACATTCAGGGTGAGCAGGAATAACAGTTTAAAAAATAAATTAAAAACAAATAAGCTGTGTCATATGTTCACAAATACAGAAACACACAGGGCAGGTTGCCACTCAGGTTGCCACTCACACCTACATCCAATGTCACACACACAGACTATAACGAACCCAAACTCCACTCACACACACGCCCAGATCTCTCACACACAAAGAGACCTCTCATACAATGACGGAAGCACTGTATGTTGTTTATTATGATCTGTAACCATTTCTACCAAGACCATGATGCAGGCTTTAAGTGCAGTTACCCTGTTTGCTCCCTGGAGGTCTGTGAAGTAATTATTAACATGACATTCATAAGCAGAGCAGATCTTATCCATTTGCGCAACTGTTTCCACTCGCTACATTGGAAAATACCTACCCATTGGATATAAAAAATAAGGTTATACTTAATTACACTTTAATGCCTGTTTAACGCCAACCAGAGGTCAGTCATCATTCACAGTCGCGCCTAATCAGTGACTTTAACATCAGTAGCAAAAAAAAACAGCTGCAAGACACACAAAGCATAAATGAGCCAACATACTGTGACAGGTTTGCGATTGTCAACGTATGTTACCATGACAATGAACTTCTATACATACAACTGGCAAGACAGTGCCATGATGTTCTCAGGAGAAAGCTAATATTGTATTATGAGGACAGGAATCTGACAACTGATGAACAGTATCTGACTGCTAATCCCCAGCAGTCTTATTCCCCTTCATGTGTCCTCTTTACCTTTTCTGAATTATTATTATGCTACAATTGTTATTTCAGTGTTTTGCACAATTGGGCAATTGTATGGCACTCATAATTTTGTGAAGTCAAAAGTAAAATAAACTACTGCATCACTCAAATAAATTAAATATAAAAAAAGGAATTTGAGTTCAGATTGAGGCCTGTGATCTCCAATTATATATATAACATAATCCGTTCAGTCAAACATCTCTCAGATGTTTTGATTATGGCTAATTTTATGTTATGTTCAACAAGGGGCTCAAAAATCTGTTTACTGTATACCTAAAATAAATCATGGAAAATGTCTAATAACCATGTAGGGAAGCTGAGGCCATATGAAAAGCTGCTTAAGTGGCCATGAGAGAGACTGTGTGTGTGTGTGTGTGTGTGTGTGTGTGTGTGTGTGTGTGTGTGTGTGTGTGTGCGTGCGGCACGCGTCTTCTGAACCTCCATCACATGCTGTTTGGAAATGATAGCAGCTGAGGGGTAAATCAGTGCTGGGCCTGGACCATGGATTAGATTACTAGCAACACTCTTTCTCAGACTACTGTTGTTCGTTGTTAGTGTAGGACGAGCAACAGGGTCTTCACCGTATGGCTCAGAGAAACGATCATGACTCACCTCCGGACTGATCTGTCTCCGCCTCGCTCATCCCGTGAGCGCCATTCCTGAGGCCCATCCCGTTGAGCCTCTTCAGCTCACACACAGCCCCCGCTGCATGCCCCGGCAAGACCCCTATCGCGGTCTCAGTCTCCTCAGGGACCTGTGGCCGCGAGGCCAGCCCCTCAGACATCCCTGACACCTGGATCAGGTCCTCTTTGTTCTCCCTCTCGGGCATGCTGCCCTGGAGGTCCTTGCTGCTTACACCGTCCTCCGAGTGGCACGTGCTGTAGGCTGAGTGCTCCGCCACCGTCTGCCGCTCGTCTGCTTTTAGTGTGTCCAGGCTGGGCAGGGTGGCATCCTGTGTCCCCTGGGATGCTTTCCCCCAGTGGCCTCTCTGTGTATTCTCTATCCCCCTGTCCCTGTCCTCCATTGGTTCCCATGTTGGGTCAGATGGACAACCGTTTGGCATCCCTTCTTCCTCTTTCTCCTCTGTCAACACTGCCCCTCTCGACTCGTGGTCTATCGGGGAGGGCCCTTCCTGGAGGAGATGCTGCGCTGTGTCCCTTGTGATTGGCTCTTGTTCTGAACATGGCCTGCCATTGGCCAGTGGGGTGCTGCTGCAGGTGGGCTGGACAGTGTGGCCTGCCTCCTCACAGCTGGCGATGCTGAGGACCTCCTGGGTGGCTGCCGAGATGGCCTCAGTAATCAGGCCAGCGGCCAGGTGCTCCAGCTCCTCACTGCTGCTGGCCCCGTTTTCCTGGAAGTCTGCTGGTGCTGGTGCTGGGACCAGGGCAGGGGAGGCCGGTGTGCTAGTCATGAAGTGGTGGTAGGAGCCCTGAGACGACATGGGGGTCTCTGTGAGGGGGGGCTCTTGCATGACTGCGCTCTGGGCCTCGGCGGCGGTGACCGGCGAGGAGGGCAGCTCGTCTTTGGTGGAGGGGAGGGTGAGGGCCTCCATCGTCAGCTCAGCCGGCAGGTTCTCTGCACAGGGTGCCGACACATCGTGTTCTGCCACCGTTCCTTCTGACTTGTTGACCAGGTCTGTAGCAGACGTGTCATGGGTTGCTTGGGAAAGTGCGAATGCTGCTGTGGTGGTGGTCTCCTCTGGTGCAGGGGCCTGCTCGCTGACCGGTAGGTTCTCAGGCTCCGTAACCAAAGCTATGGAGGCTGGCGGGATCTGCCCAGTTCCGCCGTGCTCTCTCTCTGGTAGTGGGGGGGTCGAGATCTCTTCTCTGCTTTGTGCTGTTAGGGGCGAGGCTGAGGGGGGCTGCGTCAGGCTGCTCGTGGGTACCTCCAGGCGGGTCGCCACGTCCAGGTCTGCCGTCGCTCTGTCCGGGTGGGGGGGTGATGCCAAGGGCGCTTCCAATCTCTCTGAAGTGACCGCTGTGGGTGGAGGGGGACTCTGTACCTCTGCAGCCATGGCTTTAGTGGCTGGGATGTGAATCTGTGCTATTACTTCCTGCTCTGTTGACCTCTGCTCTTTGACCTTGGGGGGTCTGTCTCTGCTGGCTGTCCGGTGGGTGGTGGTGGCGGTGATAGTGGTTGGGGAAGGGGACACGGCCCCCTTCTCCACCAGGCCATTGCTGCCCTCGCTGGGGGATGTCAGCAGGCCCATGGTGGCCTCCGCCCCCTCCTCGTTGTCGTGGCTGGTGACTTGCTCTTTCTTGCGCGAGATGTACCACCACCAGCCTATCAGCGCCAGCACTCCGGGCAGCGTGTACGGGACAACAGACCGGAACCTCAGCGGCATCTCCTCAGGACCCTAGCAGCTACACCTGGGGAAGGGGAGGTTATAGGTTAGCTGGAGTGGCATGCTGACTTCAATGTATTTATTTATCTACACTTCATTTAACCAGGTAAGACCCTTGAAGTCAACAAGGAAGTAAAACAACATAACTTTCCTCAAAAGTAGTTCAGGAGTATTGCTATATGCTGAATAGTTCAAACAATACAGGTGATCATTAGTCAATAATAATAGGGCACAAGTGTCTCATTTTACCAGGACTGCACTTTTTTTGCGTTGTTTCGTGGGTGGCCTTCAGAGCAACTACCCAACAGAGACACATTGCATAATAACCCTCGGTTACAACCTGTAGTTTCACATCTGGTGGGAGAACAGTAACACTTCTACATTTCAGTCAAACAAATGTGTAAAGTGATGAAAAACACACAAAAGGGAAGAGGTTAAGTGCACAGCAAGCTTTTTCTCTTTTCTTTTTAGGTAATAAAGACTGGCCTAAAGTGTTGATATATATACAAATAAATGACAGCTTGAAAAGCAAAATAAAGACAGCTTTTTGCTTCTTCACTCATCTACAGCAGACCGCTCGTTAGCAACGTGTTTGGCTCCCTGACCACAGGAAGGCACAGCGTGTGTTCCACAAGCCCTCTGCAGGACAGCAGATCACAGAAGGACACTAGTGTTTACATGGGGCCATTATTAACACCAAAATGAGAAGGGTGTGTCTGCCTTGCAACAAGATAAATCAACCAGTGCTGTTCACATCGGTTTGACGAGAAATGTCACTGGATGCACAAAGCACACCAAACAGTCAACGCAGTGACGTTGCCTGCTGAACCAGAAGCATGAACAGTTGCACTCTTGGATGCAGAATAAATAGCCCTCCCAGTTCAGTTGTCTACAGCATCCTATAACTCCAAGTATAAACTAGGTTGACTGTATTTCCGTTTATCAGCATTTTTCATACAGGTGCATGCATGGTTAAAAAAAGAAAAAAAGACAAAGTGTAATTTGACATTGCGGCTATGGGAGCCACACAACGTCACAGTTCACTGAACTAGCCAGACTGTCAACAATTAAGCTATGTTTGAATACTGGCTGTTCAGATATGATTCCAGAGGCACAAGACAAACAAACTATTTCAATTGATGGGGAACGTAGCGGGCTTATGCAAATACACCTCTGGAGCCAGACAAACACAGAAGGCAAAACTTCTCAGTCGTTGAGAGTTCAACAATGCGTCTTCACAACAACTTAATGGTTGGATGACGGCAGACCCAGAGAATTCTGTAAATACGTAGATTTTTTGTATAGCTTTTGTATAGCTCATTCATTTCAATGGGACAGTTTGGTGATGAAGTGCACACTGATAAAATGCACATGGCACTGTAGACAATGCTGAACTGTCTCATGAATATGAAAATAAAAGCAAAGTGACAAAACACAAACAGTACCCTCCCATGAAAGGTAGAAGCTAGGAAGAAGCCTCTACTGTCACAAAAGGACCAAACTGCCCGTCTTAACTTTGCCAGAGACCACTTGGACAAGCCTGAAGATTTCTGGAAGTCCGTTCTCTGGACAGATGAGTCTAAGATTAACCTTTTTGGTCACAATCAAAACCACTATGTTTGGCGAAAACCCAACACTACCTACCATCAAAAGAATCTTATCCCAACAAGCAAATCTACCAAAGAATGGCTCAGGAGAAAGAATGTTTGTGGTTTGGATCAAGTAAAAGTTCTGACCTAAATCCAATCGAGATGATGTGGTAGGACCTGAAGCAGGCAGTTCATGCCAGACACCCCTCAAACCTCACTCAACTGAGAGTTCTGTAAGGAGGAGTGGGCAAAAATCCCTCGAAATGAGACGTTTACTCCAAGTTATCGCTGCTAATGGAGGTGCCACAAGCTATTGACTGAAGAGGTTCACATATTTTTGCACACATGAAATCTGAGTTTTGGTTAAATAAACCACGTTCGTTAAATAAACAATGTAAATATAAAGCTTTTTTTTGTGTCCCTTATTTGGAATGTCTACTACAAATTGGGGTTCAGATAAAGATTTTATAAGTTAATTTTAATATTTAAAATAATGACCATCCCTGTAGGGTTAGGGTTAAAAGTTCACAAACTTTCAAGCAGCACTGTACATGTTGTGAATAAGCACTACCCAGTTACAGAGAAATTCCCATGATCAGGAGTAGGACACATTTCTACTATTAAACTGTAGAACAAGCAACTACAGTAAGGTTCTATAGGTCAACCACCACCATTAAGACCCTATAGGCCAAGCAATTACAGTAGGGTTCTATAGACCAAGCAACTACAGTAGGGTTCTATAGGCCAAGCAACTACAGTAGGGTTCTATAGGCCAAGCAACTACAGTAGGGTTCTATAGGCCAAGCAACTACAGTAGGGTTCTATAGGCCAAGCAACTACAGTAGGGTTCTATAGACCAAGCAACCACAATAAGGTCTCTCTGTAGCACCGGCAACCGCAGCTGTGCTACAGGGTTAATGTTTAACCTCCATCTGACTACTGGGCATGCTCGGCTGCTCCTGCCCAGATTGGTTGGGGCAGACGCCAACTCCATGTTAAAAAAGGAAGTCCGGGCATGCCTTTCCTTAACAGACCCAGTGCAGCACAGCCTCTACAAGGAAGGAATGCATCACAGGGGTGACTCCCTCGCTTGCTCCCATCGACCACCTTCTCACAGGCTGCTAGGACGTGCGGTGGGGCTTCCACTACGGGCCTGTGTACACGTATTGTCACACACGCACGTACGCACACAGTGTGCCAGTGAACCTGGACTTTGACCTCCACATCGTTTGCTGTGCAGCTCACTGAGCAGAGGTGGGTCTTAGAGTGACAGAGCGCAGGCACACGAGAGGCTGTGTACTGTAGCGCCCTGGGATGTGCTGTTAACACAGGAAATAGTATGAAGACGTCTGGGTTTTAAGGGGTTCTTCAGTCGTCGTACCCCACAATAGAGGCACATGTTGACTATGAAAAGAAACGTTCCCCTTTTTTTTCCATGAGGTATTTCCTAAGACACCCACTGAAAAGTGCGGGGCTTGTGGTCATTGCCTGACTGTTTGTGGGTGTCAATCATTTGCACGCATCTATCATCCATTTCACTTGTAAGAGAGAACACACACCAGGGGACAGGTGAGACTCGAATAACTTCCATCATCTGAGGATATCGAAGGCGTGAGCATCTCAATAAGACTGCTGTTGTTTAACAGAGCTTACACAACTAAGAGGCTCAACGCTGAATGACATGGGATGAGGACAGGCCCATGAATGGATGTTGTAACACTGCTGACCCAGGTAAAGGTGTTTGTACAGGAGGACAACTGGGGTAAACTGAAAACCTAAACAGACTCAAGCACCGTACCTTCTTCAGTTAGATAAGTGGTCGGAGCTTGCAGTGCAGGGCTGTGGTCAATCCTGTTTTAATTACCCTGAACCCTGTTGCAGTGACATGTGCCATGTTGCCATGCATGCCAATTAAGAAAACTGCAAAAAACAGTCCATTGACCTGACCAGTCATGCATTCTTTCATGTCAATTGTAAAAGCCTTCAGTCATAGGAGTGGTGGTTAATGTAATGTAATACTGTGTGTTTGTAGGCCTATCACCACCTATTCAGACTGCACAAATTCGATGATGTCTTTTTTATATTTTCATTCAGTTTTCTTACCATTGAATGATGGATTAACACATTTGTTAAATATGGCGCAAGACAAGATCCAACCTAATGCTGCCTCAAGAACCACCGTGACGACTATGCCTAAGTTCAAACACCAACTACGTACGTAAAAATCACACAACTGAAACGAGTCGACCGGCAAAAACAACAATTTGCCCCACGCTTTGATAAGAGGGGCTTTCCGGAATTCCAACAGTGGGATTCCCTTGGTGAGACAGCTATTGGAGGGTAATGATGTGGAGGGAGCAGGAATCACTAGCTGGGAAGGGTTAAAGGACAGGGATTAATGAGGGGTCAAGCTAGCATGAGTCCCAGGCCAGTGAAGAGCAGTGCATCTGGGTGTATGCGTTTTCTATCTACACCAGACTTGAGCACATTGCACCATCAGCTATTTGGACTGGGTAGAAAAGCAGGATTACGCATTTCAGATGTTCAGACTAACATATTGTCTTATTTGGTTTATGACACATTTTGGCAATGTGTTATAAACTTAAATTAAAATGAAAACTAAAACTATGAAATTAGTTTATTGAACTGGTACATCAATAAAACTGTCTAATTGACTCATACAAAAATGCAAAAAGGAAAGCTGGAGTATCAATAGGCTACTGTTAAAATTGACTGATACTCCTACTTAAATCATTATTTCTCAGATTAAAAACAAAAATCATCCATCCAGTTTGCCACCACTTTAGTAATGAAAACCTTATTTTCCAGTGGGCAATTAGCTGTTATGTCTGAGAGAGGTACATTTTAGAAAAGTCTACCTAGGCAAATTAGGATCAGATACACCGTGGTGAATATAGAAACATGATGGAGATATTACTAGGATACCTGATGGCTGGTGAATAGATTCTGACTAGTTTTGAATTGACACACCCATGCCACCTTAAAGTCGGCCTTATTAAATTGCAAACCTGTAGTGTGTCAGTCGCGCTTCCGACATTCACCTTCGACAAGGTTAGAAGCGTAAACGCCCACACAAAGTTAGGCTCCTTCAGTAAGGGCCAAATGGAATAGGCGTCTTCGCTCACACCCGCCATGTGGGCCTGTGCATGCGCGACTACACAGAAGCTCGCAAGTCAAGAATCAAACTGCGCCGCTCTACGACCTTGGGGCTAGATAACGGAGGGGTCACTCTGTATTTGCTTTACATGTTACAACCCATACAATGCGCTCAGTACCGGCAGCGTAAGCAGCTTAATACACACCCGTGCTGCATTTGGAAAACTAGGCAACCTTTAAAGCTTACCGATAGCCCTAATAATTCTCCACCCATGCAGTCGAGATGAGCGATCAAGTCTTCTCTGTTACTATGCTGTCACTAGATCTCTGTTGTAGGTTATCCCAGGAACATGAATTGTATCGGACGCAAGAATAAACTGACTATCGAGCCACTTAATTCACAGACATAGATGCCCTTGTGATGGCTAATATTTAATCAATCCCGTGTCTCAAAACTGTGGGCTTCGAAATCAAGTTTTAGCCAACACTTGATGGTTGATGGAGTAAGCTACAATTACCTCGAGGTTGCGATGAGCTCCACATATCCGCCGCTATTCGATATCTACAATTCCAAAGCAGTCTACTAGGCGTACTACAATATATGCGGTAAAATTTAGTTGCTTCCCGGCGCTGTTGCACAATAGCTGCAAGAGGCAGACTAGCTGGGATAGGCAACTTGCTAGCTATGATATGACCTACACTGTGCGTAATAAAAGCATGGTAGGCCGCGGCGCGTGATGAATTACAATGTCTATCAAGTTAGCCGGTTAGCACCACACAATTGTTACAAAGACGCACATTAAAACACACACAACCCACGGGAACTCAGTCAAGAGGACAACACGGCGTGAATGCTTTAAACAAACACCATATGTACGTGATCTATATGAAAGTGTCAATTTGTCCAGCTAATTCATACAAGCCTCTCTATTAGGTTAGCCATTTTCGTTGAGTTTGAGCTCAGTGACTGACACTCCATTCACAATGCTGCAGCGAGTCACAACGCACTAAACTGTTCCACTACGCGAGCTGAATATAACAACACGTACATTATAGTGTTTGGTCGTAGGGGGAAACTAGCTCCTGACCAAATGTCGCATGTATCGTATAAAGGACATTTTGGTCGTGATATAACGCTACTCTACAACTTGGGCCTCGAAACCTTCACGTTAGCTTGCTAGCTGGACATGAAGGAATAGCCACCTTACTCGCTAGCCAGGCACATTTGCTTGCAAGACACAGCAAACTCATGCACACAAAGACAGTGACCACGCAACTGACCATTTCAATTGTACAATTTCAATTTGGTAACATAAAAAATAGTTAATTCACTGACTGCGCGTGTAACATGGTCTCAATGACATGGAATACTGCACACGAGAACGGCGTTACAACCGATTTGTGACAGTCAATGATCGTTCCAATGGCGACAGTTTCTTTGAGTGGACAGTTAAGAACCATTCCCGGTAATGCAACATTGTAACTCGCCAGGGGACTATATCGCGCTACCTTGCTACAAATGATACAGGCTGCATAACCAGCTCACGTCGTCTCTGGTGTCTGCCATATCATTGCCAAATTTACACTATTCACCTCCTCATACTTACAGTATGTAAGCGTCCTCCGCGCCGCCACGGTGAATTGAATTATCGTGATATAAAGTTACGTATTCCGGGCCCAACTAAATCCCAACGTGTCCCCCCTATCTTATGTCTCTCTTTCTCTATCCTCCCCACGTGTTGACCGTCTAAGCGAAGACTCTAAAAACAGACCCAACAGCTGATCAAACATCGCGATAACGATGCAGACGTGTGAAGACGAAGAAGACTGTAGTCTCGCGGGGTTAGGGATACTGTAAAGTTTTACATGCAAGTGTAGTTGTAACTAAGCACAACAGACAAGTGGTGCTTATTGGGGTCTTTGAATTGGTAACAAAAAAGTGGTATTTGATCTTAAAATTAGGTCCATGAGGTACATCTCTTGACCTCTAATTAAAATAGAAATGATACAGTAAACATTCTTGAAAATGTAGCCCAGAACATTCTAGCTTGAAACCAGGCAGGTCAGTGCCCCATTACAATGTGTGTTTCCAGGCTTGAACATTTGAACATTCCATGTAGAATTGCCAGAGGTTCCCTTTTTAAATACTCTTCAGATGCATCCATCCTCCTTCCCTTCTTTTAGGAAATGACTGATCTGACATAACTTGGTTGGTGAAAGCAGTGCAATGAAATGCTTACTTTTACCAATGCAATCATTATAGATCAACAATTAAAAGCCATCTAAAAGGAATAACACCTGATGTAATATAATCGCTGAAAACATTAGAAATATTAGGTAATTCAAATCTTAGAACTTTAGACACAATTTAAGGACTATTTCTTGGTGTAAGACATGCTCAACAAATGGTCTAATTCAAAATCATGAGAAGACCGTACACAACTGCAACCTTACACCTTCAGATTGAATCAACCATAGCTTATATTGACAGTAAGACTCAGTGACCAGAGTGGAGAACAAAACCTTTATTACTAACACTTGAATAATTCAATTTGTAAGTTATACATTACACAGCAACTAACTGCTTTACAAAAAAGCTAAATTATACAATATCATCACATGTATTTACAGTGTAGTAAATAATCCTTTTTCAAATTGTACACAAAATATTTACAAAAGGTGAAACACACCGCTTAGAAAACCCCAGGCCAACACTCCAAAGACACGTTAGATTTGCATAACATCAAATTAAACATGCCACATTTGACGATTCACCAATGACAAAACCCTTGACTGTGATTCAGAATAGTGCAAGTCAACAACTCATCTAAAGAGGCAATGGGTACTCAACATGTCCTTAACCCCCAATAGACACCAAATGTTAGGGCCTTCATCCTGGAAACTATGGAAAACGGACATGAGATGTACAGTAGTACATTTTCCTCCTGATTTAAAAAAAAGAAGAAAAAAAAGAAAAAAAAAGAAGTAGATTTGAAAACTCCCACAATTACTTTAAAAGAGCATTGAATTCTCTTTATCAAAGGCGAGAGACGACCCACCAAGTCATAGAATGGAATATGTGTTAAGGAGCAAGCAACTGTTGGAGCTGTACAACAATACACTGATGAGTGATTATGCAAATACATCCATGAGGAGGACTTCAAAATACTGTCTTAAAATTGGGGGTGGCTATTTAAGATGGATCAGGGAATAGTAACTGGGAGAAGGTATTAAAGTGGTTAGAGGATAACAAACACTGTACTATAACATTATATTGTTGATCATGGAATTTGGTTTCTTTGATATTCAATTGTCTAGTTGCATTTGGTAACCTTTTTCAGATGTCTCTTTTCCCTTTACATTGTTTGGAGACGGACCATGTAGTGTTAAATCAAATAATTAAAAAAAAAAGAAGAAAAAAAAAGTCAGTATCACTCAAAGTACTGTGTTGGAAGGATTTCCATCTAAAACAGCCTTATGGTTCAGTTTCAGTTTCTATTCAGTTCAAACAGCGATGATGACCACTATGCCTCTTCAACTGATACACTCAGGGGATATTTAGAAAATACCAACATGAGATCACATTAAGGACAGATAACTAATATTATTCCACTGAAAGGGCTGGAGATGGTTTGATTATGGATTGGCTATACCTACATTGGCCTCTAATTAGAATGGCACGGTATGCTCACATACCTTAACATGGGGTTACCACGTCCTAGCCCTTCTGGATTAGTATATTCGGACTAACTGAGGTAAAGTTAGTCCCAAATCTATAATTACAGTTTCACCAGTGCACTCAAACGTTTGCTGAAACATGCATTTGATGTATATGGTATATTTAAGACAACCCAAGTTTGGATTCGACCAAATGAGAGGTTCTAGCAGTGAAAGACATCTAATTCATCACAATTATATTCCAACAAGACCAATGGACCGGGTAATCAGATGGCATTCATACACATACATTTTCAACAATAAAAGTGATCAGAAACATACTGAAAGATTTAGACATTTCTGAAACATGTTTTTAATTTCATTTTCCTTCCCATAGTGCAAGCTAGTCTTTGGTGCAGTGTCCCTGGAGCTGCTGCAAGGCATCTGGGATTGAGGTCCTCTATGACATTGGGGTTCTGTTTAGTAAGAGTCTGGTACCATAAGGGGTCTGTGAAGGGCATATAGGTCACATCTACAACATTCAAAGTACCCTATTTCTTTACCTTTAATTTGGCCATTAGAGACAATTCCTACCTAGATTAAACAGGAAAAAGAGATCTCTGAAGACAACCGGAGAGAATTGGCATCTTATCGATTATTCAACAAGATCTATTCTGTAATCTCTATAAAACATCTTAAAACCGGTGAAAGACTTTACTTGTGATCAAGATTTGATAGACATCATGACAGTGAACAGATGTTAAAATAGTTCTTAATGAGGTATGGCAATTTTTTTTGCATATTACATAATGTTTACCCCATTGACTATACACAAATCAAAATGCTTTTCACAAAAAAACATAAATTCAAATCAATAAAATAAAGGCCTTTCGCTATTTACAAGTTTGCCCGTTCTAGTGTCTTTGCAATTCTTACATGGCAATTGTTTCAATGGAATAACTTGAAAGTTCATAAGGACTATCTAGCTGTACAGGATAAATACTTTCAGGCAGCAGGGTATTGATGATTGTATATTTGACGATCATTAGATACTGTTGACAACAAAGCTCTTCACTGCATGTCCACGTAGAGTCAATGTGTCTCTATAATTAGTACCTGTTCTTTTTTCAGAGCAAGGTTTCACTTATTTTACAAATTATACACATCGGTAAAACCCTGACAAAGGCACACAATAGATAAAACAACAACCAAAAAATCTCAATTATTATTAGAACTAGTTTTATATAATACATATCTGGGGAGAATCCAAAAGACGTGTGCATCCAAGTATTTCAAGAGTGTGGATTTAAGGTTGTTTGAAGGAAAGGACATGAGTCTGCATGCCTTGGTCAGTTGGGTGCACCCAGCATGGATGAAAGTGGTGTGTGGGAGTGAGGGTGAGGGTGGGGGTGGGGGCTCAGATTTTAGGGGAGAGGGAGATGGCGGTGGATGGTGGATGGTGGCTGAAGCAAGAGGCTGTCCTTTATCATGATCCTCCCCCCAGTCTCCAGTTCTCTCAGTCTTCCTGGGCCTTGACCACATAGTGATGTCATGGTCGAGGCATTGGTGTCAGAATTGATGCCGCCAACCATCGCTCTCCTCACAATGTCTAAAAGGGTATTTTTTATGTGGCCCTCACAATAATGTCAGAGTCAAAATGACCCCTCTGCCCTCGTGTCCAAGTCAGGGCTCACACGTCCTGCCTGTCTCATAGTGCAGCTCAGGTCCCCAAACGTTCTCCAGTTCATACACTATATATGTGTGTTCTGTACAGTTCCACCCTTTCAAACCACGTGGAATCATTGAGAATTCACCTTGACAAAACTGAAGACCAGAAAACTATGACTATACAATGGCTTATTTTCAATCATCACCTGCCACCATGAGTTTCAGTGCTCTCTCTCTCGAGGCAAAACAAGTGTCAGTCTGACTTGACCATCAAAACACAACAAAACAAGAAACTTCAAAACGAGAAGTGCAGCATTATTTCTGGCGTTGTGAGCCAAGGGCCTTTGGAGGGCAATATTCTTTCTTTCCATCTCTCTCTCTCTCTCTTCTTTCTGACTTTCTTTCCCCTTCGTCTCATACTATCTTCTTGATGCTGGGCCTCTTGAAGCTGCCTGCGCTGCGTTGCTTCTGCACCTGGCTGGCCGAGCCGTGGCGTGTACGCCCGCTGGTGGAGAGAGCTGCGCTGGGTGAGAGCTGCATGTTCTCCTTATCTACGCCTGGACAGAGAGAGGGAGAGAAGGGAGGAGGGCAGGAGAGAGTATAGGGTGAGGATGTGGGTGAATGAGAGAGAGAGAGAGAGAGAGAGAGATACCATTACAATGTGAAAAGGCAATGAGACCCAGCACCAGAAATAAGAATGAGTTATACAATCCATGCCAGCTAGTGTCAGCTCGTTATCACCTCAATTAACTGACCACTAAACTAATGGAAACCCTTGGAAACAAGATGATTTGACTGGATTCTTGTCTAACCAATCAGACTTTAATGGATTTATTCTGCTGAATAAAGAGAAGTGACAACAAGCCAACACTACTAGCCTCATAGAATTGTGCATCATCAATCCATCTAATTAAAATAAACAATTACACTAATGGGATAGGAGTATAATGTGTCAACATGTCATAGTCCCCTGTGTATTCCATATTGGCTCCATATTAGATCACTCATGTGAAGCAAGTGATTGATAAATCATCATTTTATTTATTTTACTCTATCTTTTAATTATACAGTTATACTATGATATCTACTGAATGGAAAGTTCTACCTGATCCACAGAGGATTGTTCTCATTCTGTTTCAAACGCTAGATGGCGCTATACTCAAGGTTTGGTTTACAGAAGCATAATCTCACTCTAAATGGGCTCAACATTTCTGCATTTTCAGACAGGGAGACACTTGAGGATTAATTTAGAGAGCAAGTTACCCTTCAAACACCCTCATAATCCCATGGGAGCCCTCATAATCCCATGGGAACCCTATGACCTCTCTTACAAAACAACTAAAGTACACGATTCAACACCAGCCCCCCCACAACAGATCGCATCCCGATTTGGTTGGCAGTCAATTTCTAAGATGCTATTCTTGCAGTGGGCACTGTTTATCGGTCACCGATATCAAATTTCCTTTCACACATTGGATTAAATGTTGTTGTTTTCTCAAAGATGGAAGTTGGGGTGTGTGTTTGACCTTGCTTGACGCCTAGGGGTCACAAGGTCAAAGGGGAGGAGTACCTGGCAGGAGGAGGAGGTGTGGCGCAAAGACAGCAGACTTAGAGCAAGGCAGAGAGACTTCACACAGAGAGAGTGAGAGAGACAGAGAAAAAGAGGGAGAAAGAAACAGGAGTGAGTGACGATGAGAGACAAAAGGAAACAAGAATAACACAAAAGAAAAAGGCAACAATGACTGAGAACAAGATTCACCTTGAAGCGCTGACGTAAAACAAATCAAAAGGTTTCAATGAGGTCACATGGTTTTAAAAAGAAAATGCAGACAGAGTAAAACAGGAATGAACGCAAAGATGATAGTGAAGGAGATATAATGTGTCGTATACAGATTTTCTTCTCTTGTGGGTAGCATGTATTGTATCTACTCTGGTAATGTAGCAGGTCTAATGGCAGTATATAACAGCAATCTCTTAAATCTATAACTGCAAAAAGCACACTGGTGACTATGAACGCTAGTACAATGACAACAGCATAGACAGAATGGGACTCATGAGTTACCACAGTTTGCCAACTATAGGCTCGGGCGCTTAGAGGCCCAGGGAAGCTCTATAGTTGTGATTTGTACCAGATGTTTTGGCAGGCGTCTCGTCCGAGGGCTTGGGAAGTGACAGAGTTGGAGAGCGTCTATAAGCTACACGACCGACCCCCCGCACGCGTGGAGACGTTAGAGACAAACCAGAAGAGAGAGTGAGTGGATTAGAGTTAATTGTTGGGGTAAGAAGGAGACAACATGCAAATGCACACAAAATGTCTGACATACTGTATGTTTGATGACGGTGTCAATTAAGTATTCCTGCCTTCCTCCTGCAAGTGTCTTTGAGAGTCACAATACTATATTCAGGGTTTAGGTAAATTCCATTTCCAAATCCAGTCAGTTCAGGAAACAAATTAGTCGAAAAATGACCAGGAATTGAATTCCTGAATGAATGAATTGAAAGTCCAGTGTCTAACAGCGCCAGAGACAGTTACATATTGCAATGCTTTCTGACATCTTGAAACAGGAAATATATTCAGTGAACAGCAGCATCATTTTGTGAGGGGACATATTAGGCTCAGTGACATTTTTAGATGCAGAGAGGGAGAGCGAGAGAGAAAGAGAGCTAGCAGGGGGGCTAGAAAAAAAAAAAGTCACACACCGCAGCAGAGTCTACTCAACAAGCCTGCCTGGAAATGGGAGTGTAAAAAAAAAATTCACTACATTGTGTTTATAATAAAATGTCATCACTCCACCCATGCCATTATACCAACTATACCAGAATGGAAGGTTTTGACATTAACATGTCTACTTATTTAGTTTGTTACCTGAGAGAGAGAGAGAGAGAGAGGGAGAAAAATATATATAGAGAGAGAGAGAGAGGGGGGGGGGGGGGGGGGGAGAAATAGAGAGAGAGGGGGAGAGAGAAATAGAGAGAGAGGGAGAGGGAGAGGGTGAGAGAGAGAGAGGTGTGTGTGTGTGTGTGTGTGTGTGTGTGTGTGTGTGTGTGTGTGTGTGTGTGTGTGTGTGTGTGTGTGCTGACCTGGCGAGTGCTGCGAGGTTGCCAGCGAGGTCATGGAGTTGGAGAGGTTGAGGTTGGCGGTGATGCTGAGCTGGCTCTGGGTGACAGGAGGGTAGGGGGAGGTGGGCGTACGCAGCTGCTCCTCCCCCCTCTCCTCCTCCGGTCCCGGCAGGTAGCTGTCAATCAAGGCCTCCAGGAACTTCACTATCAGCTCTGCATAGTCTGGGATCTGGGTTTGCTGGTGGGAGGGGGGGCAGGGAAGAAGGCAGAATAGAGGGTGAGAGAGAGAGAGAGAAAGGTTAACGCAAGATATACGTTGAACAACATGCAGAGACTCTGGGGCCCCAAGACTTGTTTTTGTATGAAATGTGCCATATAAACTAAATTTGTTTGTTTGATTGATTAATGAGCTTCTAGTGGCCCAACACTTTCTACCCTGAGGGACCACACAGACACAGAGCAGTAAGGTAGAAGTTGTCCCTAACCACTGATATAAGGGACAGATATTTATTCACGTCCCCTAATGATTTAAGTTATGATTTGGTCTTGGTTTATCTGGACCTGTGGTTTAAGGGCAAATTATACCTCGCAACATCTCTGCATCTCCTTGCCTGTGCTATTGACGCCACAGTGGAACCGTCATAAAGAGAGACTGAGGTGGGCAGGAGAGAGGGGGGAGAAAATGCTCAATAAATCTCTGAGCAATCGGCAGCCTCGTCTCCGAGGCCGGGGCTGTAATTGCTTAGCAGGCTGAATTTTCTTCAGCGCGGCGCTGCTCAGTTTGGACGCCACTGTCTGGGGAAAATGAAAGGGAAATATGAGGGCTATGAATCATACCTTTGAGAAGGGCCCGGCAAACCTCCAAAGTCCATTGAAGCCGAAGCCTTCGAGAGAGAGAGAGAGAGAGAGAGAGAGAGAGAGAGAGAAAGAAAAAAAGAGAGGGGGAGAGGGATACATTTATGGTAAAGCAGTATACCGACATTTCGGTTATTTTTTCGGTTTTGAAACAACTAATTGAACTGTTCAATTATTTTAATTTAGTTAACATTTAGTTTCCATTTTGTCACACAGAGAGAATGCCAACAAGAGGGATAGAGGGAGAACAGAAAGTTCACAAGTGTTACTTGAGAGGAGGTACGATCTCTACACAACAACAAATCTAATGATTGACAGTTGGTATTCAGCAGTAGCCTTATCTGCTTTGAAAAAAGTATTTATGGATAACTGGCTATTTTGGAATGTCTCTGCAAAACCTTTAAAGTTATACCAAACGAATTATATTTTCAGAATAGAGAATACAAACCAAAAATCAATAGCTGTTTGTTTGAGAGTTGGACTGAGAGAGAGAGGGAGAGAGAGGGAGAGAGAGAGAGAGAGAGAGAGAGAGAGAGAGAGAGAGAGAGATAGTTGGAGCAGGCCTTTACTCTGTAAGTAGGAGGGCTGGTACTGCGGGGGTGACTCTTCATGGTAGACCACACTCTGGACAATGCCATGGACCGGGTTCAGGAGGTTGGCATCTTGGCACATGGACAGTAGCGTGTTGATCTTAGAATCCAGCAGATTGTGGCTGGGGGGGGGGGGGGGGGAACACACACACGCATGCACAAGCACACACACACCAAGTTATGCACAGCTAGTCCTAAATTTATGAGTGCAAACACATATCTCCCACTTTGCATTGCAACACTCTTTCTATGTGGCCTTGACAACATCTCCTATAATGACTGAAAAAGATGAGTTATTAACGAAAGAAAGACAAGGCCTGCACTCTTGTGCACTGTATATAAAAACTCCCCTGTGCTTTATTCTTGCACCGAACAAGAAGTAACTAAGCCACATATGACACTTTCTCAAGCACCTATATTTTTAAACTGTGACATCTCCGTTCATTAAAACTGAAACTCAGATAGAAGCTGCAGACATCCGCCCGTGTGTGTGTGTGTGTGTGTGTGTGTGTGTGTGTGTGTGTGTGTGTGTGTGTGTGTGTGTGTGTGTGTGTGGTGTGTGGTGCGTGGTGCGTGCTGAACTGAGGCCACATCTCTTGCAAAGCTGCATCAGACCACAAACCCCATAATGCACGTAGACAGGACAACAGTGCTCTTCTCTAGCCCATTCTACTGTTCCCTCTCCAACCACAACCCCTGGGACACCAAACGCACAGAGCTTTCAAACTCTCAAGCTTGAAATATTTCCACATTTGAACCACAAAGTTATTGATCTAATCCGGTTTGTTAAAACGTGCCCTTGGTTACTTACACAACAGGAAAGACCTTTGGGAAGACAACGCTAGCTTCAGCCAAGTACTCGTACAGGATCCTCTGGTCAAAGTCGTCAGTGGTGTATTTGACTTGGGTGGCCTGGAACACAGAAACAAAGAGCAGACGTCTAGTAGTTTTAAACTACTGAGAGTCATACAGTATAGACCAAAATCTTGAGTATGGCCAACTCTACAGTTAGACGCAACCAACCACAAGATATGACAGATCCAAAGATATATTTCAGAGGAAGTGGTAGATGAGGTCAAATTTGAAGTCAGATTGAGGTGATGGTGTACGAGGGATAAGGACGTGAAAGAGGTCATGAGGCCATATAACCCACCCAAGTTTTTAGAATGCAGGTCTGCTACAGTACACCACAGGCTTCAAATCCACGTCTGTGAGTTGATAGACTCCTATTGTCGTCAACGATACCTGCGACGCCAACGCGTGCGTAAAACACAGACGTTGAGTGGCTGCACTAGCAGCAACGGAAAATTAGGACTGGAGTCTATTTTTGTCTGATCGATGCGCGTAAACATACAATCCATTTTGGTTCCTTAAATACATATTCACTCAGCTTCAAGGTATGATAATGTAATAAAAACATTGATATGAGCAGTACTTGCATACAATAGCGGTAGCTGTTTGAAAAACAAGCTGATAAACCGAAATACAGTCCCTGTTTATATTTGGAGAGAAAGGACAAAGCCCCAACTCGGTAGATTGACAGGACTCTCAACATAAAACAATCACGTTCAACGTCAGGAATTGATAGCCTACATTTGAAGTTCCAGTTGCAGAAACAGACTGGGAGGGAAATGTATTCTGCATCCACGCACGCAACTGTTCACATTTTTGACAGGTACTTCATGGATTGTCCATGCTGCATCCCAGTGTACCACTGCTGTAATGGTGGCCACTCAAAAATGCTTGTGTTAGTGTGTGTGTTAGTGTGTTTGTGCGTTTCTGTGTGTCTGTGTGTGTGTTTGTGTGTGTGTGTGTGTGTGTGTGTGTGTGTGTGTGTTTCCTCTCACCAGCACAGTGAGCAGCAGAGCCTGAACTTTGGGGTCGGTCAGCACCGCCTCATCCAGTAGAACATTAGACTCTGACACAGACACCTTGCGGAGGTGACAGTTGCCTATTATTTGGCTCTCTGCAAAGTAAAAGTGGGATCGGGGGGGTGGGTGTGTTAGAAAGGTATGATGAGATGAACAAGGCTGGGGCAACTGAAAACATTATACTTGAACAAAACACATTATTTTAGACACTCACTTATCTCACAAGCCTATCCTGATGCACTCACCTATCCTGACGCACTCACCTATCTCGTAGTCGTTCTCGGCCACGCGCCTCATCTTGGGCGGGGTGGTGATCCCAGACTCCATCTCTGGTCTCTTTGGTGCTTTGGAGTCAGATATCAGGTGGTCAAAGCTCTTCCTTGTGCCTGGAAAACAAACAAACACAGAACATCAAACTCGCACCTCCAACCCAGAGTGAGATAAAGGCTTGGACAGTGATGAAAACATCCTGCAAATGCTAACAGGCTACATTTTGGCATTGGCGGGCAAATCTGTCAATCGTACCAGCCACTTTGGCGGGTAGCCAACAAGGGTTTGCGACTACTATACTTCAATTTAAATCAGCCGCACTGGTGCAAGCTGCAATTATGGTCATGTTTATTCAACATTTGTGATCACTCTCCAGCTGCTGCTGCTGCTGACCGTACACAGAGCGTAGGCTCGACCGCATTTCATTCGCTTCCACACTCTCACACTACCAGCTTCTCCTGACTTTCAAACAAACCACCAAGTCCATGAGCTTTCTCAGTTACAATCAAATAATGGATTAAAATAAAGCATTAGAAAGCAACCCCACTTGTAAAAGGACACAGGAAAAAGGAATACAGAATGAAAAAAACCCAGACAGATTTGACTGAATTTCTAAACAGGGATCCATGTAAAATTCCATGACTTTCCATGCCTACTTCAAATCCCCTGACTTTATGTCTATATGACTGGAATACACATTTTAAAATTCCATGACTTTTTCCAAAAAATTCCATGACCCATGGGAACCGTGGTCTTAAGTAGAGCTTCTGCAACAGAACTCTCTTACCCAGCAGTTTCTTGGTGTTGGCATGGGAGGGCTGGCCCATGTCCAGGCTCATGGATTTGCGCGTGCGGGGGCTGATCTGCCCTACCGTGGGGTAGTAGGCTGCCAGGTAGCGCTCAGACACCTTGGGGGAGGCCCACGGCTGGCTCTCTCGCAGCGTCCTGTGTGTGTGTGTGTGTGTGTGGTGGGGGGGGAGATGGGAACCGGTGTCACTACATCTCAACTGAACAGCATAATGAACAACAGTATCAAAACATCATACATGGACCTCACCTGCAGCTAGGGTCACTGTGGTGCACAGTAGAGTAGATATCCATGGCAACGTTCTCCATGGCAAGGTCGGAGAGCAGCAGTGACTTCCTGTGCTTCAGGCTGCAGCGGCTGCGTACTTCCTCCGAAACTGTGAGCAACGCTGCGCAGATGAAATCACATAACGGATCACAAAACGATCTGAAACATCTGAATCTGAATGAACACTCAGGGGTTTCCCCAAAAGCTATGCAATCCAACTCCAATGAATGCTATAAAACAGCAATACGTCGGTCCAATGTGTGGACACAATGTGGTAGTCCTGAACTGACACAAAATGGCACTGAGTGCAGTGCTTGGGACTCACCTGCCAGGTAGGCCACGCTCTGGATGTTCACCTCAAACTTGTCACAGTCACGGTGCTTCCCTACCAAGGCCAACAAGGTGTGAAGGATACGCACAGTCCGTGCTACTGTGGTGGGGGATGGGTGTCTGTAGCCTACAGAGAAAGGAAAACCCAGCACCCGCTTCAATTACTTTTGGTTACTCAATGCAAACCTGCAGCAGTGGTCAAACACGGTTTCAGCATTCGCCTACTTCAGGGTTGACCATCATGGCATGTTTCAACCAATGGAATGTTCTATGAATTGAGCACGTCATTCCTCCTTTCTATTGTTTGTAGCCTACACACACATACGCAAACTCACACACACAGGCACGCACGCACACACACGCACACGCACAGACACAGAAAACACAAGAGCATTGGATGTAAATTCCACGTGCTTAAATTGTGTCAAAAAGAGAGCCTTTAGTGGACAGCTGCAGCTAATGACAGACAGTAGAGAGACAGAGAGGAGTGACAACAAGCAGAAGCACCCAACAACGAGATCAAGTGGTGCTGCCAAGCTTTGTGTAACTGGAGCACAAGGACACATTGTCAATAGCCCCGATTCTGGCCTCTGACTGAGTGGCTTCTATTTAGCAAGTACACCAGTCAGGCCATTCTTCAGTTCACCCTTTCGATACACAGGTGATCCCATTGGCATTATATCCCCACAACACCTTATTATTTTATCTCCCCCCCCGACCTGACAATGCCTTACCTTTGAGTAGGTGGCCCACTAGGGCAAAGTTGAAGTTGGAGCTAAAGTTCAGGCCTACAAAGTGGTCCATCTGTTTACAGTGCCACTCCAGAGGACGTCTGATCTCCATAAACACCTCCTCTGGGCTCTGGACAGGAGGAGGAGAGGAGAGAGGGAGGGAGGAGAAAGGGGGAGAAGGATTGGGGGGCAGTGGGGGAGAGGGTGAGATAGGAGAGAAGGAGGGGGCAGACATATGGGTTATAGGTTTGGAGGTCACAAGACTTCCTTTCTTCATTATGACCTCCACTGGCTCCCTATCAAACACTGTATCAACTACTATCTATTGCTGACTTACAAAGCTCTACCTCTGGTCATCTCACCATCCCCAAATCCAACCTGCACAGTTTTGGTGAGAGCATTGTCCAGGGCTGCCCCCAGGAACCTCTGGTTCTGTCTCTGGAACTCACTCTCCCCATCCATCTGCAACTCTGAATGTATAAGCACCAGTCCCGCCTCAAAACCTACCTCTTCTCCCTGCCCTTTTCACACATTCCATATCATTGTGTGTGTGCTTTTGTGTGTGTGTGAGTGTGTGTGTTTTTGTGTGCTTTTGTGTGTGTGTGAGTGTGTGTTTTTGTGTGTGTGTGTGTGTGTGTGTGTGTTACCTTGTCATTGAAGACCCGTAGGGTGTCCAGTGTGTGGAGGTTTTGTTCTAGTAGGGCTGTCCCAGCAGAGTACAGGTTGACCTCATCCAGCTGCAGCACAGCTACAGCCACCCAGAACAGAGCCTTGTGCATGGGGGAGTCCTGCAGTATCACATCACATCATTACCATCACTACACACGCAGGCAGGCAGGCAGGCAGGCAGGCACGCATGGACACACACAGAGAGACAAAGACACCGACACCTTCCTCCCTCCCGGGGTGTTGGTTACTGATTGTTGCATGTGAATGGTACAGATACAGCCTGTCTATGTTCATCGAGCACTGTGTGACTAAAAACTATTTCCCCCCTCAGAGAGTTCAGTTCATGGTATCTTGTTTGGCCTATCTTGTGTTGAGCAATTCAGGCACTTCTGTACCTTGCTGAGAAGAGGCTGCAGCTTGGTCAGAGCGATGACAGTGGCCTCTATTAGAACCTGGCTGTTGTAATGATCAGGCCCCTTCAAGCAGCTCTCCAGCCCCTACGGAGGACGAGAGGAGGGGGGGGGGTTGTTAGTGGAGCGTGAATACTTGAGAGAAAGAGAGAAA
The DNA here is from genome assembly GCF_951799395.1 of Argentina silus. NCBI lineage: Eukaryota > Metazoa > Chordata > Actinopteri > Argentiniformes > Argentinidae > Argentina > Argentina silus. The sequence goes on along the minus strand of NC_139668.1, from coordinate 12,928,172 downwards.
GAATGAAATAGAGGGATGGAGGGAGAGGAAAGAGAGAGAAAGAGAAGGGGAGGAGAGGGGGAAAAAAACTAAAGGGTGAAGGTGAGAGACAGAGTGACAGCTGACAGAGACTGTGTCTGACGATACTTAGCACTCTCAGGGCTATTAGAATGTAACATATGCTCAACTCCACCCTGGGGGTAAAATAGAAAAAACGTGTCTGGACATTTGAAGCACTAGATGAATGGCAATACTGTGTGTGTGTGCAGAGACCCACCCGGTCAATGCTGAGCAGTGGGCTGGCCTTGCTGAGGATGCGTATGATTTGTTTAATCTGGCCGTGGGTCACCCTCTTACTGATGCAGCCAAACACCACCAATGCCCTGGGCTGCAGTGAAGGGTTATACTGGAACGCAAACCTGGTGGAGGACACACACACACACACACACACACACACAAATCAAACATGGTTAGGGTATTGCATTTGTATTGACCAGGATAATAGCTTTTAGATGTCTGGAGAGGTTGAGTGCATACCTCTGAGCCAGCTCTGTCCACTGGTCCAGCCATTTGCATGCTGGAATGTCCCTCATGCACGCCTAAAGAGAGGGATACAAACAGTAACTTAAGTCACTAATATAGATAGAATACAGTATTTCAAAGTGTGTGTATATAGATGTGTGTATGAGCGAGTGTGAGAGTGAGAGTGTGTGTGTGTGTGTGTGTGTGTGTGTGTGTGTGTGTGTGTGTGTGTGTGTGTGTGTGTGTGACAGCCAATGCAAGCCCCACCTCCATTATCTCTAGCAGGGCCTCGGTGACCGTCTCCAGTGAGGACAGGGCGAAGGTCTCCCTCTCATAGGAGCCCGGGGAGAAGGAGCGGTCGCGGTAGCTGGAGCGGAAGGCGATGACAGCCGCAGACTTGACCTTGCTGATGCCAAACAGCAGGTAGAACTTAGGGAGGGAGAACTCAGTCAGGCTCAGCCGCAATACCTGTTTGGTCTCCTCTGAAAGAGAAACGCAAAAGTTCTGTCTGAGACTAGACTAAATATATTCTATGAGGGATAAACAAACACATTTATTGAGAGAACAAACAGAATAATCTACCTCTGTTAGGCAATTGCTTGGTTCAATACATACAGCATGTTTACATTATGGCCCTCAAATATTGTAATTCGGTTGATCCTTTATTTAAACAGGCAATGTCCCCTGAGATAGTATCTGTTATGTAAGGGAGCCCTGGCCATGGTGTAGCATACATAAACATCAATGCCCAATTGAGGATATGCTACTTACACAGGAAACATCCTCAATGAATGTACAGTATATACTGAACTGGTTTGCCTCTTTGCTTAGCTTGCCAAACAACCTATATAATGGAGCCCAGCTATTAATCCCACCATTAAGTCTTTTGTCATATTGACCAGCACTAATGTTAGCATAACAGCTTACATTACAGCTACTATTTATTTTACTTAACCTTTTTTTTTTTTATATCTAGGTTAGTCTCATTGAGATAAAATCTCACACTACAACTAGCCTAAAGCTAGCACTGAAACGATCCTAAAGCCAGCACTCCAGCAGTTTTTTAAGTTAGCCTAAACCTGGTGCTAAAGTTAGCTTGAGGGTGGCATGGCGTAGTCGGCTGAGTTGGTGCCTCACCGCTGAAATTGAGCTGGGAGCAGGTACAGAGGGAGTGGATGATGTTGATGACCAGGCCGTGGGTGGAGGCCCTCAGGGACAGCGGGCCTGTGGCCACCAGCAGGGTCACCACGTGGAAGAGGTAAGGCAGATGGGCCGCCACATCCAGGGAGTTGTTGAAAGAGAGCATTAGCATGTAGCGCGCGAGGATGGCAATGTCATCCCACATCAGGTGCTGCTCCAGTGTGGGCGTGGGCGAAAGACACGTCTTATCGATGATCTTGCACATCCGACCGATCACCTGGCAGGGGATTTATAGGGTCATCCAATCAGCTTTAAACATTAAAACAACATTTCTACAGTATCCTTCATAACACTTAAGATGTACTTTTGGATGTTGTCATAATACAGCAAAGAGAGAAGATAGCAGTGATTATATCTGTGAAGAAAACGCCATTGGCTCATGCCTCGGGTAACACAGAGGGCAAGAGGAACAGACAAAGGCGTTATTGTACCTACCCAGTGGCCTGTCGTGACATCAGCAGAGGCTGGCACATGCCAAATAAACAATGGCCGCCATATTGATCGAGTCAACATTAGGAATAATATTTTAGACAACAAGTACTTGTGATTACAAAGTTAAAAAATGATGCTAAACGTCAATCGATCAGTCCCTCCCCAAACTAATGCACTGGACTTGCGGCGGTTGGACACTTGCCCAAATAGCTACTTTGTTCGCTGTCCCTTAGCAAAACATCTTCACAATGACTACCATTCACTACCATGGCACTACCGTGTCTCCCATAATAGGAGCGAGGGCCTGGCTTACTGTTGTTTTTTTCTGCTGTGTGTGTTATTGTTTATCTTAGTAGGAGGGAGGATTGGAATAAAGAGCACACAGATGATTGACAATGACTAGATGAGTCGGTCAGTTTGGATATAAGATAAGTGGGGAAAAGGAATGGTTTGACGGCACAAAAAACATAGTTTAACTACATTGGTAAGTATGCTTCTATTTCATTTGGTACCAGTACTTAAGTTTTTTGTGAGGCCAGATATTTATTTTTGCAGTCAAAACAAAATGCATTCTTCTGTGCTACGCTTGTCCAGTTATTGTGCCTAACTGCCTTCATCATAAGAGACTATACTATATCTCTTTAACCACAAACATTCCTTTTCTAGAGATTAAGCCTAGTCTTCTTAGACTTGACTAATACAGTATATAGCCCCTCTCCATAGGATCCAGAGGACTCTTAAGACAATGCCTAAGATTCTGACAGCTCTGTATTGTACTTTGTGAAGGACTCTGTGACATCATGGGTGCTCTGAGAGGAAAGCGGTCAGAGAGTTCAAATCAGAGTTTGTTGAGGACAAGGACAATGATGCCTTGGTGGGATACAGGAATATTAGCTGTGTTAGCATTTGGCACTGCCAAAGAGAAGCATAGAAGCTGGGTTAGCATAGCACACTGAAATATGAGCACAATAGAAGCATAAAAATGGAGTCGTGAAACATCTCGCTATTAGTGTTAGCATAAGAAACTGACACAGACAGAAATGTTAGCAGTGATACTCTGGGACTACAATTCAGGCAGCGGTGCTTGCCATGTGTATATGTAACACTGAAGATTTGGATTTTGAAGCAGAGAGGAGAGCTAGCTGTGGTTAGCATGAGACGTGATAGGCAACTGTTATACATTTGAGCATTTTAAATTGACATAACCAGGGTTGTTAGCTGAATTAGCATGCGTTAGCTCACCTTGCTCGAGACCAGTTTGACGTTCCCTGAGGCCAGCGCCACAGCAGTGTCAGCCATGACCTCAGCCTTGATAGAGCCCAGGCCCCCAGTGGCACTGGTCTTGATGAAGCTGTCCAACACCACATCCAGCAGGTCTGTTATCTGAGGGCAGAAAGGAGGGGTCACAAGGTCACAGACATGTATAGTAGACCCAACCCAAATCAGCAATATTCCACATAAAACCTCAAAGGAGGACCTATTATCATATTGCATATACCCTATGCCTACCTATTGCTTACACCTATCCTAATATCTACAAACGTGCCTTGGTGTAAAGGCTATGTAGGGGTTAATTTCAGATCGCTCTCAGGAATAATACAATAACAATATGCTGGTGTGTAAAGAAGTGCGAGCTGACTCTGCAATGTAATTAATGTTAGCCTTGGAAGTAACTCTAACACTAAGACATGCAATGCACTACTACACTATTAATTAATTGTGTTGTTATTCTCTATAAAGACATCACTGTTGTCAAACATCTGCACTAGTCTGCACTACAGTCAGCTTGGACAAACAGTGGAACTTGTACAGAGTTACACAATTTCTGAGGCTCACTTCAAATCCAAGCCGGGTCTTTTGATATCCTCAATAAAACTCTTGAATATCAGTGAATGTGGATCGTTGTGTTTGAATAGAAACATACACATTATGCCTCTGAATGTTGGATATGCATTCATAAGTCATTCCTCTTGCCTATAAACATACACTATTCCTACCTTCTCCAGGATTGCCTCCCATTTTTGCAAGCCTCAATCTCCAAACAAGCCTACATGGACAGTTTTTATTGGACTAGGAGGCATTTTACAGTGCATTAACTAAATCTGGGCTGTCTTAAAGGGACACTTCACCCAATTGTCATTGTCCCCAGCACCATACCAGGATCTACATGAATGAAAATAGCGATTTTCAACATTATGTAGTCAAAAAGATAAGAGAAAAGGTACTAAGGAAATTACCCTATACGACGTCATTTGAGGGGGATATGAGGCATCTACGTAATATATTGTAAGGAGTTGGTAGAGGTTTGCCACCAAACCAATGATAAAGAATCAGACATTTGTTCATCCTGATCAAATGTGGGTAGTTTAAGCTGTTTAAGATCTGTGCCGAAGGGTAACTTCGACCCAGAGAGAGGTGTTGCTGTTAAGAGAGTTTGCTGTGGGGAGCTCCATGTTTGTGTGTAGAGATGGAGGGAATGGCACCCCCCTGGCTCTCACCTGGCCTAGGCTCCCCCAGATCTTGGCCTGGATGGAGGGGTACATCTGTTTCTCATTGATGGTCATGGTGATGAGCTTGTCCAAGATGGCAGTGACGCGCTGGCGCTTGGCGTCATCGTTGTGCTTGCAGAAGCGCACCAGGTTGAGCAGCCAGGGAGTCATGTACTCCAGACACAGGTGCTTCAGCTCTATACCTACAAACAACCACACACACACACACACACACACACAAACAAACAATGGTATTGTGTGTACACTAGATACTCATGCGGTCATGTATTTATTCACTTATTCTCTCACTCACTCTCACACACACATACATACATATTTAAAATAAACGTGAAAACACACCTTGTACTTTCTTTTAAAGCTCACACATCTCTCTGTCTGACACACGCACGCACGCACGCACGCACGCACGCACGCACGTCAACTGTACCGACCAGTTGATGTAAAAGCCATTAGTTTTGGGGGGTACTGTTTGATTGCCTTATCCATCAGTGTGCATTGAGCCGCAGCTGTGAGTCATGCAGCGCCACTGTCATGTCATTCATTCACACACCAAACTCCACACTGCAGCACCCGCATTCATTAGAGGCGCTCCATCACTGCAGTAGTGGCAGAGGAGCTGATGTTATCTGTGCGTCTGTGTGTGCGTGGGTGTGTGTATGTGTCTGTGTGTGCGTGTGTGTGTGTGTACGCGCGCTTGTGTGTGCCTGTGTGTATATCTCACTCACTGGACTTGCTGAAGCCAGAGATGCACTCCTCCAGGAACTCCAGTGTGAGGTGGGGTTCGTTGGCGGCCAGCGTCTTGCTGATGGAGACTATGAACAGGGTGTTGTTGGCTGGGATACACAGACCAGAGGTCTCTAGCAGCTGGCCTTCAATCTTCAGATTGAAGGTGCAGGTCAAGGCACACAGGAGGTTATAGGCTGCAGACCTGTATGGAACATTCATCGGCCATCTGGTTATCAAAAGTAACGCAACGGGGAAAACCTATAGCATAAGAACCACATTTAGGGCCAGTCCTATTTTCAATTCAGTCAACTCTGAACTAAAAATCAATGACACTTCAGTGAATTATCTGAATTAAAATGTAATTTGACCCCCCCCAACCCAGCCTTGAAAAGCTGAAACATCAACAAGTTACCATTGTATCCCCTGGTCTTTGTTTACTGTATAGTATGTAGTCCCAGGGGATAAAGCCGCTGAGCAGTAATCTCTTATTTTACTAAGCACTTTTCATACTGTACTAAGCTCTTAAGAATAAAGGCCTGAGATTCAAGGACAAAAGATCCATTGAAAGGGTCAACTGACAGAGTTGATGAGATAACATCATTGGTCGATTACAAGCACCGTGTATTAACTAAATGACCAAGTAAGCCTGCATAGGCCTCGATGGAGATACCAATACAGCAAAAAATAAGTAACAACTGCTGAAAAAAGTGATGCTTTAATGCAACATCATGAAAATACCTCCAATCTTGGACCTTATAATACTAACAAAAAGCCGAACCACTTCGGGTGAACTACTCTTTTCCTGGGAGATTCAGGACTACATCTCCCAGCATGCCATTCTCCCCAATGACGGCTTTGTGATTGGCTGACCTGAGGCTGGGGTCGGAGCTGCCCAGGTTGAGCAGGGCGATGTTGAGCAGGGTGCCTGGAACGTCCTTCGGCCTGATCTTGGTGTGCTGGGGTATGGAGTCTGGCTGTGACAGCTCCCAGCGCGTGCGAATGTGGATGATGGACTGGACGATGGCGTCGCACTCTTGGTGCATGAAGGTGAGGGGAGTGCCCTGGTTGGCCATAGTGAGGGTGAACTGGCTCTCGTCCACCAGACAGATCTCCTCAATCTCCGATGCATAGTACACGTCGTTGAGGAAGACGGGCTGGCCCAGGACACGTGTGCGCTCTGCTGAGGTCACCTGCACTGCTGTGGAGCCCACCTGGGGGGGGAACAAACTGGTGTTGGTATCCTCACACATATAGAGAGCACATACACATGATCACAAGGCCGAATAACCTCTAATAGCGACAAGACAGACCAGCTTATATCGTGCATTTTCCATTGATAACGTTTGATTTGAAGCACCTATTCCTCTATATTCCTCAATAAAGTCTGTGTCGCTGGTCAAATTCAGCAGAAGGATAACTTCCCCCAGCCCCACTTGCATTATGGTTGGCCATCAGACTCTCCATTTATAGAACGGAGAGTCTGATTTAGAGAAACTACTCATTCCCCCTCCCCTGCCTGACCTTGATGGAGACCTTGGTGTCCTTGTGGGCCAGCTTGAGGGCGTTGTGGAACACCTTGAGGTCCTCCTCCAGGGCCAGTGTGGCGGCTGGGAGTTTCTGCTGCTCCGTCTCCACATGTTCGGCAAGTCTGGCCGGAGAATCTATGAACTGCAGCCTCTTGCTGCCCTTCAGGGCCGTGAGCAGCCTCTCGTGGTACTTGGTGTACTCCCTCACCCATGTGTTGCAGTTGTATACATAGACAGCCGCCACATTCTCGTAGGCGAAGCCCGGGAAGACCACAAACCACTTGGAGAGGAAATCGGTCTTGAAGCGGTTGCTAGGCCCCAAGTGGGTGAGGTCGACAACAATCTCATAGGGCTTGGCATAGTAGGGCTTGAGGGTCAGGAGGACGTGGTAGATGAGCAGGTCGCCGTTTATCTGGCCTGTCTTGAACCTGGGTGAGAAAAAAAGTGTAGACTTGAGAGACTTACAGCGCCATTTCCTGGCCAGAAAAGTACACACTGCAAGTCTAAACCAATGAGACCAAATAGTTCTCTTGGATGTACAAAAAATACATTAATTTCAGTTTCAAAATAACTTTTTAGAACCATTTCTAGAATGTGAAATAGTATACAAGAGCTCATAGCTTGTCAAAAAGTAGCATTTATTGTTGCATGCGAGCAGAAAACAAAACTGTATACCACTTTACATGAAAACACCTTTGTCTCTGTCCCGTTTCTCTTACAGAAAGTGAAAAACTTCTGTGCTACAACAGAGGAGAAGGAGGTTGAAGGAGCCCTGAAATAACCTGGTCTAAAAGAGCAACAGAGAGAGGGGACAGGAAGTGTGCGTTCACAGCATTTCAGAAGTGGCTTGGGTGGCAGCAGGTACCTCCTCTGTCTCAGTCACTTCTCTCTCTCTCTCTCTCTCTCTCTCTCTCTCTCTGTCTGTCTGTTTCTCTCTCTCTCTCTCACACACACACACACACTTCTATATCACATCCACATATGCCTTCCTGGTCCCACTCTCTTTGCCACTCTCTCTCTTTTACACACACACACACCCCAGCATCAGCAAACGCATACCAAGGTAAGTGATGCCCATATTAAACTCCCTGTCAACATTAAATGTAACCCCTTATTTCAGCACAGTATAAACAGTGTTTTTATAGCAAAAGGTATGCGGGTGAAAACATGTGTGTGAAGTTAACTAACTGATTCTGACATTAACTATACACTTGGCTTGTTTCTTTCAGGTGCTGCGTGGCATTGTGCTGTACTTTGAGTCACTTTGCTACAACAGCATCAGGGGTGAAGCAAGAGTATACATCAAAATTCACCTCCAGTCAGCAACATTGGCTGGTTCATTAATTAATTGTGAGTAAATTCTGATGTACTGTGACAGTGAGTTGAAGACTTATCTGGGCTAATGAACATTTAAATTAGGGAAGCGCACAGTTTCGATTAAACTCCCCTGAGACAGAGCAAGAGATTAACTGATTCAAGCTCTCCACCAGCAGTCGATGTGTATTGCAGAATTGACTCAAACAAGAAAACATATGGCAGCTTATACATTTAACTCACAAAATGCTCAATACATGTCACAATACACAGATTATGGATCTGCATGAATGAACGTTATTCTCTCTCACCCAGACCTTAGAGGACCATGGAAGGCTGTCAGATCCCTCTCCACCTCTTCCTCCTCCTCACTGGACTGACATGGTGCTACTGTGGTGCTCAGTCATCAGAAGTCACTCACCTGCCTGCCTTCAATTTCACCACACTAGATCAAGGGAATGACACCAACCAATCTGACACCCTGACCACCCTGACCACCCTGACCACCCTGACCAACAGCATCGCCTCCGGCCCAGGCTGGTTGATCAACCCCAAGTTGGGGCTGATTGTGGCAGCCTCGACCGGTGGCGTGGTGCTCTGCCTGCTGGTGTCCACCCTGGTACTGGCCTGCATGGTGTGCCGTCTGACGCGGCGTGGACGTACCTCCCGCCCTGCTCGAAGCCACGTGGACCTGGTGAGTGGCACGGGCTACTGGGGCTCGGAGCACCCTGAGGAGGGGGGGCTAGTGGGGCCCTGCGATGCTAGCGTCATGATGGAGGAGGTGAGGGCAGATGGAGAGATGGAAGGGGAGGAAGAGGGGGAGGAGTGTGAGTGGGAAGAGAGAGAGGAAGAGGCGGCGGCAGAGGAAGGAGCAAAGAGCAAAGCTATGGATTCTGGGAATGGAGAAATGGCCACGCAGATGCAGAGTTCCAGCTCAAGGGATTCATGTCTGGAGGTACCAGGGGATCTAGAGAACATGCCCCTAATGGTGTGAGGGGGTAACGACACCCCTCTCCAGCCTAGGAAAGCACAGGCCAGGGGCTGAACTTCACTCAGGTGTCAACGGCAAAAAGGCCAGCTCAGCTCCAGTCCGACAGGTCTGACCAAGTCAAGACCAAGACTAGATGTTATTTCATAAATATGTCAGCAACATATAATCAATTTGAGGAGCTTTATATAACTGGTTTAGAGTATTTCAGTTGGGTATTCTTTAAACATAGTTAACTTGAACTTACATATAAACTTGATTTGTCAAACCGCAATAATTGTATAGTATGCCAATTCAAATAATTTTAAATAACTGAAGTGGATTTCCTCCTTTAGAGAGCTTTAGAACTGGCCATAGACTCAGCCAATTCAGAGCAGTGGAAGATCAGTTTAAAATAATGTGAAGAACAGTAAACCACTGCCAGCTGCACAAGTTAATTACCCTTAGAGCTAAGGTTCAGGATCTTTGTACAAAAGAGTCACCCATATTAAGAACACTTCAATTTCTCTCCAAGGCAGTAGTACCGAGAATATTTGATTAGCTAACTGTAACAAAGAAGCTTGGGCATGTGTAGAAAGTATTAGCCTGGAAGACACAATCCGTAATTCGTGAAGCCTTTTTTATATATATATATAAATGTATGATTTATACCCATTGATTCTTGAAGAATATTTACTAGGGACTTCTATTGTTTTTCTAATTACAGATTTATGGCTTTAAACTAAAGAAAAATTTGTCCCACACTATTGATAGTGTTAGCTAACAGATTCCCTCCTCCCAGAAAACTACAGCAGTACTGTAGATGTTTGCTCTTTAGATGCTAACTTAAAATAAAATCAGTTACATAAACTACAAGAAAATAAAGGAATGGGTATACAAGCAAAAAAGGTAGGGCAGAAACTTTCTTAGCCTCATCTAAAGTGATTCTATGCACAAACGCTGTAGCATTAGACTTGAAAACCCAGTTGCCATCCTTGGCTGGGCACCGAGATGGTATACAGCCTGCCAAGACTCCTTGTTAAAGTAATGAGTCTCTTTGTCGACCTTCACATGTGTCAGACGAGCTGTCTCAGAACTCCTAACTCTCCCTCACTCCTCTCTTCTAATTTAGTTTCTTATCTCCTTTCTGTTATAAAAACAATGTTTCTGCTTAAACACCCTATCCTAAATAAATGGCTGTTTTGTGAAGAGTGAATGGTGTTCTTGTTTCAAATCGATGGAGTAAAACAGTGGTGGTGAAGTCGACAACTTAAGAAAATGGTTGGGACTAATGAACACAGAGCATTGCATTAATACAGTAAGCAGTAAAAAAAAATAGATCCTGTAATAATTCTGATAGTGTTGTGAAATCATGTGGCTCTGCACTGCTCGATTAAGATAGGAAGTGTTTTAATATAGGCAATTAAAGAAGTGGTACTGTACTTTGATTCCTAATCAGAAACACAGCCTTTGGCAGGTTTTTTATTTAATTCAATGAATAAATTAACTTGAAATATATGCTCTAGATTAGGTTAAGTGGGCAAGCTACAGCATGTCTTGAAAATCGAAGGCCTACGCCTACATAATTTGCAATCCTTATGGACAGAGTTGAAAAAGTTTAAATAGAAAATACGACAAAGAGTGACCACAGACTGACCAGAATATGACAAAAGCATGTTTTAAGAAACGGAGGTTGGTTTTTTTTCAGTTGCTACGTTGCACAGTATTGTGGTCCTTCATTTTGAAATAGCTAAATTAAAACTCTGAAAACTAATGATTGTTTGTCAGGAACCCAGTGGCGTGCATGTGATTAAGTTCAGTGATTGAATCACAATGACCTCCAATCCAGGATCAATATCATTCGCAAATCTTGACATTTGAGGATACTGAACATTGTTTAGAATAGCACCAGCAGGGAGGACCAAACCTGCCATAATGATACATAAATGAATGAATTTATGTATTGTATATTCGTGTATGTTTTGTATACATAAAAACACAATTGTACACACACACACACAAAAGTGTACAGTAAAAATGTCGTCCACCACAAATGATAGCACCCCTCCATAAAAGGAGAGTGATGGAGAAGTCTATGAATGATGCAAGACGTTTATTCATAAACTTTTTACTATCAGACTCTGGTTGTCTCTGTTTTACAGTGCAGTATCCCCGTTCCGCACAGGAAGGGCTTTCCACTTGGTGCGATCACCTTCTGTGACCAAAGAGAAAAATGATTTGGATGAGGAGTGGGTGGTTTCAAGTGTAGGCCAAAGAACTCCATCCAGTATACCCCACACCAGTACATGTTAAAGTGCTGTAATAAGTCCAGATTATATGCAACATCCTTACTTATAAAACGCAATCTGCTCTTCCTCCCACCACAGAGGACATTTCTGTGTAAAGAACAGGGTGGCGTTTTTCATCACAACTTGGTTTCACTGTTCACTTCCTGTAAGGTGATGCAAGAGCAGGTTCCGTATTCTACTAGGCTAGGGGCCTTGCACCTTCTACAGCAGCTGCTTCCTTGGATCCATGTGAGCCAAACATCGAGCCTCGTCGAGCTGAGACACTCCAACTCGAGCCATTTAGCTAGGGTTTTGTGAACTTTGGATCAGGTCAAGGAATACCAGGGCTCTGTGGTTACACTGTCCGAAGGCTTCGGTAAGTACTGTAAGAGTTCATACTCCTCATACTCCCATTTCACATGTACATTGTATAAATGTATATATATCTGGGGTTGGGGGATCGGTGGTTCAGATGTGGTCATGAGAAATGTGCCAAGGTGAGCCAAGGGTGAGTCAATTGTCAAAAACATTTCCATCTCTTACATAAATGACAATATAAGAATATTTATAGATGTGTGATAGAGAGACATGTTTGTGGGAGGGTGGGATTTTCATAGGCGAGCATGGGACAAAGCTAAATACACACATGCAAAATCCCTAATAAGGTTAGCCGATCAATATCAATTGTACAAAGAAATCCTACCATAAAAAAAAACGTAAATGTGTGTGTGGAGGGATTTGACAAATTCAGTCAAGTATAGGGTCATAATATCTAACCGTGCCTGAGAAATATCATAATCCCATTCTTATCTCTATGATGGCTAAAAAGACCATTTTTCTATGTCAGAAGAATAGACAGAAACCGTCACTCTCTGGATCTTCTGAGCAAGCATGTTTCATCTGAATACCTAAAACAACTGTAACATTAAAATTGTAATATCCCTCAGACTTTTATTGTGATGTATTATATCTCCACAATGTATGTCCTTAATTGTCAATGCCTACTTTGAGTTGTACTTTGAGGAAATTAAGCCGACAGCTATTTGCTGACTACGGGGCACTCATGGACCACCAAAAGCTTGCTAGCTGGGTAATTTCTCATGAAACAGTATGCTGATGATAGATTTGTGCATCAATAACAAAATAGCTTTACTTCTTTCCACCAGTCATTGAGACAGCAGATATCAGAAGAGAACATTAAAAGAACAATGGAGGGAATCCACATTGTTTGTGTGCTGTTTCTGTGCGTGCTGCCACTTGGACTAAATGGGACAGTGACACCTAAACAAAACCACCACTCCACCAATGAAGGAAAAGGTGAGATTACCGCAAATGCACACGATGAGGTTACACCCTCTAAACTACCACAACACCTCTCCACTGATCCTTCTACGGAGATGAAGCTTACAGTGAAGGGTGAGGCTTTGCAATCACAGACTCATGAGCAAGTGTCCACAAGGAACATTCTCAGGTCATATTGGTCTTCAATGGGTCCTTTGAGAATGAGAAACTTGGAGGACAGCCAACTCACAGGTGATAGAGAAAACTCCACAGCAAAGATCACAACAAAGGGAGACAAGGATATCTCACCAACTATGGTGAGCCAGACCTTAGCAGGGCAAGAGACGGCCTCCATCACACATGAATTAAGTCGAATAGAACCAGCTACTCTAAAGGCTGAATCTAGACCCTCTGAGTTGTCTACCAAAATGTGGGATTCCCAAACTCCCTCATTGAAACCAAACCAAATAGCAAAGATCCGAACAGGACTAGCTCTGACCATTCCTCAAATGTCACAGGCTAATTTAAGCCCCACCGATCGAGGTCCAAGAGGACCATTTGAGCAGCCTCGTGCTGCTACGTCAGGGTCCACTTTGTCTGATTCTCCAGTCATGACCACCCCTCAAACTCCCATCTCTACCCAACAGACCACAACTACACCTCCTGAGGCGAGCTCCACAACTCCTGAGGCGAGCTCCACTGCGACTGCTGGTGATGGTGGTGTTGATATTTTCATTACAAAGCACCACAGCACACCAATGGTCACCACTAAGAAACCAGTCGCCCCCAATACCACGACAAGAAGGAAACTAAAACTTCCACCGACAAAGATGGAAAACAAGAAGAAGTCTAAGAAGAGGAACCACGGTACAGTGGTGGCTGTGTTGATTGGTGGGGCGCTGATGTTGATGATGGTGGGGTTCGGGGCCATCATGGTGAGGATGCGGCAACTGAAGAAGAAGCAGCTGAAGAACACCGCGTGGGCAGGGCCCTCCCCGTTCATGGATGATGGAGTCAACGACCATGGTCACGCCCACCTGAGGGGCTCCAATAGGATCTCTCTAGCCAGCTTCCTGCCCCAGCGGCTCTCCAAGAGGCTGTCTTTTCTTCAAGAGACCGACCCAGAGTACCAGGTGGCCGACTTTCCAGAGGGGATTACGTTCGGGAGAGAGTCAGTGGCAGAGGAGGTTCAACCCAGCAACGGGACTGCTGCCATGGCTGAGGGAAATATCCAGACTCAGGAAGCTCCAGACACCATCTTGCCTTCTCCACAAATAACTTCAGAGACTACTGCCACAACCAACCAGGACCCTGATCCTCCTGCGCCCTTGCAGGATGTTGACCTACGGCCAGACAACAAGGATGCTCCCCCTCCTCCAACATTGGAAGATCCAGAAGCTGTTCCTTCAAAAGTGACTGACAAAGTCACTTTTGACTTGATTTGAAATGATTGACAAAGTTAACCCATTCAAGAGATAGTGCAGATATGTCCATCCCCCCCCAACCCATCTCTATGCAGTGACAAACATAACCAAACACAGGAAACCGCGACTCCCCCCCCCCCCCCCCCACCAGCAAAGGAAACCACTCTCACCAACAGCAGATGTTTATCAATGTTTCCGGTTCCTCTATATACGGTATGCCTACCAACAAACATTAGATGGGTGTGCACAGTTTGATGGCAACACAAAACCATGTAACTGTTTAATGGACTATTCTACATCTATGCACTTTGGCTACAATCTGCATTTAAAACATGAGCTCATAATTCCTTGGTTTTATATTTCTACCCTATCAAATGTACACAGAGAAAGCTTTAACAAATGCCTTGATTCAAGATACAATCCTGACACTTATTGATGCAAGCTAACCAATCCTGAGAAGTATATCTATTGCTATTGCTAATGCTTCTGTATCATAATTGCTTTTCCTCCCTTGTATATTGATGGTGGTAAACACAAAGTGACAGAGGGGCCTCAATTTCAGCATCATCCTCTCATTGGTGAAAAAAGAGAAGGACGCACTGCTGAATTGTATATTATGTGTGTGTGTATGTGGTGGTGGTGGGGGGTGTGGGGGCATTTGTACATTAGCCCAATGCGTTCCAGTCATTTCACTGGCACAACAAATCTGCCCCCCTGAGAAATAAAGCAACTTGAGGAAAATATGTTAAACGTGGGAGAGAATGATGAAATGATTGTGGGAGGAGGTAGAAAGATGGAGAGAGAGAAACAACAATAAGTAAGAAAGAGAGAACGAGGGAGCAGGGAGTCTCTCAGTGGGGCAGGCCTGACACGGTTAGTGAGTGACTTACTGCAGTGCTGCAGTCGCTTTCTGTGTATTTCTGAACCGTGTGGCAGCGCTAACAGCAGAGACGCTACGGGAAGCAACAGGAAAATGTCACACCCACGATTAGCACCTTTATCTCATCTGAGCAGAAACCACAGAAACAACAAGGTCAAACTTCCAAAACAACGTACCGTTTATCTTCATACCTGCCATCGAATGTTAAAATGTTCTTCATGTATTTAAGCAATAAAAATCACTGTAAATTAACATCGGAGTGAATGTGTGTACTACATTTGTGTGTGATAGGACACCTAAGTAGGGCTGATTTCCAGATAGCCTCGTAGCACTAATAACAATCTGAAGTCCATTGCAGGCTATCGACGTTAAGAGGATCTACGTGCTTTCAGGATGCTCACCCCACAGTGCAAGCATACACTAAGGCTCCAGGCCCATTGCTAAAGGCCAGACCATAATTCATCCTACTGGGTGGTGATTGAAGAGAGCATCATCCGCCTACCCAGTTGCCACTGCCCCCCCCTTCCTCCCTCCCCCCACTGACTGGATGCCAACCCACAGCACCTGCTTTATCCTCCCTATAAAGCACGCCACCCGGAAGATACAGCCATCATAAATCCAAAGCGCTCTCTCTCACTACCCTGCCCACCCCTTCCTTAAAGCCTCCTTGAGATAAATTCTCCAACTCTCTAGAGAAAACTATAAAAAAAATACACCTGACAAATGATTGCAGAAGTCCTTGTGTTGATACTGCATCAGATACAGTATGAAAGGAGAAGGGATTGAGAGAAGGAGCAAAACTTGGGCAGGACTATTTTGAACCCCTTGATCTGCATTTCTGATGAGGCCAGCAAGTTACCAGCTCATGCCAATGTTGCCAGGGGCAATCCTTCCCACCATCTGTCTGTAGGGGCAACCCAAACTGAGGCCATGACTCGCTCATCTAGTCAGCTCTTGACCTTTTGCACTACAGTGAGCTATTAATTAAGCTATTGTAGTCGTATAACTTTTAGTTTGACTAAAATGCTCACTTTCACCTTTATTTTCATGTTTGTTTGTTTTTTTATTAAGGAGAAAGTAATGTACAGTACATGTATACAGCATGGGCAACAGAGTGAAACGGACTGTTGCATCAACCTTTTTTTCTGTGTTGAGGCAAAAGCAGAGCTTTCCAGGCAGAATTTTTAGTTTTTTTGTTTGGTAGACATAATATGTAATGATCTGTATCTGAGGTGAATTACACACACACAATTGGTTTGGTATCAGAGGCTCTCGCAGCTTACTGGTGTAGAGTCTCACAATTCTGATTGGTGTTGCCATGCTAGCTGGAGGCACTGCACAATTGAAGGTCTTTCTTTCCGGTGATTTCCCGCATTTGCTGGAGAATTGTGAATGGTGATTGCTATTCAGTGCAATTCATGCTGGCTAGTAGCTGAATGAGGTTGCCTGCAGGAGCATGGTAGCCTGCTTCAGTGCAGACTGAAATACACATAGCTCGCTCACGGCTAGTTACAGTACAGAGCAGTACTCATAACTGAATTGCCTTGCCTGATATTGCCAAGTCCTAACTTGCTTCTTTGCCAGCTGGTAAGAGTGCTCAGTATAGTACATACTTCTCTCCTATGGCCTAACACTACTAGTCTGTGTGTGTGTGTGTGTGTGTGTGTGTGTGTCTGTATGTGTGTATGTGTCTGTATGTGTTTATGTGTGTGTGCCCTAAACTTATGAGAGAGAGGACTGTATCGTTGGCCAGAGCACCATCTGTCAGGATAAACTGAAAGAATGACTCCTTTTCAGAGCAGTAAAGAAGGAGGGAGAAAGGTAGAGACAGAGCCACAAAACTATATGACATTCAAGGATAGCTTTTTCTAAGAATGTGCATGTACAGTAAGGTTAAAAGCTGATTCATAAGTGAAAGTATTTACTATGATGTTGATACGGGCCCCCTAAAATAAGAAAATGTGAAAAAATTTTTGCATACAATTGTACTCTTGGACGACCATCAAAAACTGACTAAAACAAACCCCACTGATTGTTTGGTTCTTGGATTTCAATAGTGGATGTTCTGTAACATACTCAATATTATACGAGGTGGATTTTCACAATTCCAAACGAGTAGTTGTGTAGTTTCACTCATTAGCCATCTGGTGGCCATTGCTACCGTAATGTATTGCATTAAAATGTAAAATGAAAAACACACTGGGATCTCATTAATGCTGCATATTCCTGGTGCCAGCATAGCCCCCTGGTATGGACACAAGTTATTATAAAACACCAGCCACTGGGCACAGGGCAGTCATTCCGTCCCATCACCATGGCTCAGCACATTCTGCTGCTCTTCTAATAGACAGCTAGGGGGCTTCCTGCAGGCAGCCTGAATGGAGATAGACCAGGAGGGGTGTGACGCAATAAATGGTACCAGCGAAATGAAGTGACACCCATATATAATGAGTCGTAGATTGCCAAAATGGAAGAAGACCTGGGGGTCGTTATGGCGTTTATTGTGCCCTAGAACTAAAGTGAAGCACATTGGTAGCACTGCTAATACATACATTGTGTTGCATACAGGCATTTAATTAAAATGGGGTCCCTCTCTCGACTCCCAAGGGTGACAAAAAAAGACCATGCTTCATTTACCCACATTGAAATGATGCTGCTTTTATTGTCTTGGTTATGCCATGCCATGATGTCTAAATGACTTGCTGTGGGCTGTAAGAGCATCCAACCATTGCAGGTGCCAGATAGCTTCACTGTCAGGGGGCAGTGTGTGTGTGTGTGTGTGTGTGTGTGTGTGTGTGTGTGTGTGTGTGTGTTATGCATCCCATATGCATTTAGTCAGAACAAAGTCACCCTGCCTGCTGGTATAAGCTACAGGGTTGCTGTTGCTTTATCAGTACAGCACAACAGCGCATACAGTTTACCAAGGGAAAAGGTAGTGTGTGTAGAGGTATAAAAAAAAAAGTCATTGTGAGGACAAAGAGCAGTGTGTGTGTGTGTGTGTGTGTGTGTGTGTGTGTGTGTGTGTGTGCGCGCGCATGTGTTTAAAGGACAGGGAAGGGGAAGCGGCACATACGATGGTATGTATGTGAAAGTTGAACACAACAAGCCACTAATGTTCAATGATCAAACCAATGCCAGAGAGAGACAGAGAGACAGAAGTGCTTTTGTCGAGCGCGCGGATCTTGATTATAAAAAGATTGGAGTCAGCAGCCCCCCACCCCTCCCCGCCTCATCAGCAGCAGAAGGGGCCGGCTCTGTGCTGCATTTCTCCATCCCTCTTTGCCGCCACCCTCTCTCTCTCTCTCTCCCTCTCCCTCTCCCTCTCTCTCTCCCTCTCTCTCT